>NC_135988.1:5904383-6099383 GCF_053455715.1 Rhinoraja longicauda
AATGTATCTATCTCTGCCTTAAAAATATCCACTGACTCTCCCACTGGTGGACCACTCTATCCAAGCCTTTCACTATTCTGCATGTTTCAATGAGGTCCCTCCTCATTCTTCTAAACTCCAGCAAGTACAGGCCCAGTGACTACAAATGCTCAACATCGGTTAGCCTACTCATTCCTGGGATCATTCTTGTAAACCTCCTCTGGACCCTCTCCAGAGCCAGCACATCCTTCCTCAGATATGGTGCCAAAATTGCTCACAACATTCCAAATGTGGTCTGACCAGCGCCTTATAGAGCCTCAGCATTACATCGGCTGTTTTTGTGTACAAGCCCTCTTGAAATAAATGCTAGCATTGAGTTTGCTTTCCTTACTACCGACTGATGTCAGGGGAGTGATAGAATGTAGTCGGAGACAGTAAGACTGGTCGGAGAACTGGGAAGGGGGAGGGGATGGAGAGAGAGGGAAAGCAAGGGCTACTTGAAGTTAGAGAAGTTAATGTTCATACAGCTGGGGTGTAAGCTACCCAAGCGAAATATGAGGTGCTGTTCCTCCAATTTGCACTGGGCCTCACTCTGACAATGGAGGAGGCCCAGGACAGAAAGGTCAATGTGGGAATGGGAGGGGGAGTTAAAGTCTTGAGCAAGCAGGAGATCAGGTAGGTTTAGGTGGAGGTGTTCAGCGAAACGATCGCCTGTGTTAGATTTGTCAGATTGTATTTGGAGTCTTGTGTGCAGCTCGGGAAATTGTGTGGTGGTACTAAAGAGAGTGCAGCAGAGATTTCTGGATAAGACGACTTTACAGATTGTGATGTTTGATGGATTGCGCGGGGTGGGAGGACCCTTTGCTCCTCCTGTGCAGTAGGTGGCGCTGCACAGGACAAAGGGAGATGTTTTGTACACAGTTATCTGGGCTGTACCCAGTGTGAGTGTGGAGTGTGAGGTGGCAGCCATTTTAGTTGTCTTGCTGCCAGCATTGAGTTGCTGTTGTACCTTGAAGACTCGCAAAGTTTCATACAGACATAGAACAAGAACACGAGAGATAAGATAGACTGTTTTCTTTGGAGCAAAAGAGGCTGCGTGGTGACCTGTTGGAGGTTTATCAAATTATAAAAGGCATAAATAGGGTAGGTAGTTAGAATCGGTTTCCCATGGTCAGTATATAAAGTACAAGAGTCCACAGGATTAAGATAAGAGGAAAGAGATTTAAAGGAGACTGCTTAATTGACTGATTGAAAGACACAACATGGAAACAGGGCCTTTGGTCGCACGCGCCCACACCGACCATTAATCACCTGTTCACACTAGTTCAATGTTATCATATCATATCATATATATACAGCCGGAAACAGGCCTTTTCGGCCCTCCAAGTCCGTGCCGCCCAGTGATCCCCGCACATTAACACTATCCTACACCCACTAGGGACAATTTTTACATTTACCCAGCCAATTAACCTACATACCTGTACGTCTTTGGAGTGTGGGAGGAAACCGAAGATCTCGGAGAAAACCCACGCAGGTCATGGGGAGAACGTACAAACTCCTTACAGTGCAGCACCCGTAGTCAGGATCGAACCTGAGTCTCCGGCGCTGCATTCGCTGTAAAGCAGCAACTCTACCGCTGTGCTACCGTGTCTACAATATCCCACTTCCTCATCCACATCCTACACACTAGGGCCAATTTACAAAGGGCCAATTAAGCTATAAACACGCACATCTTTGGGAGGTGGAGAGGAAACCGGAGCACCCGGAGGAAACCCACGCAATCACAGGGAGAACATGCAAGCTCCACACGGACAGCACCCGAGGTCAAGTTTCAACCCAGATCTCTTGCGGGGTAAGTTTTTTTACACAGAGCATGGTTTATATCTGGGTCTCCTGACCAGAGGAGGTGGTGGACCAACATATGTTCTCAACGTTGGGGGAGTCCAGAACCAGGGGCCATGGTTTAAGAATAAGGGGTAGGCCATTTAGAACGGAGATGAGGAAAAACTTTTTCACTCAGCGAGTTGGAAATCTGTGGAATTCTCTGCCTCAGAAGGCAGTGGAGGCCAATTCTCTGGATGCTTTCAAGAGAGAGCTAGATAGAGCTCTTAAGGATAGCGGAGTCAGGGGGTATGGGGAGAAGGCAGGAACGGGGTACTGATTGTGGATGATCAGCCATGGTCACATTGAATGACAGTGCTGGCTCGAAGGGCCGAATGGCCTACTCCTGCACCTATTGTCTATTGTCGAGTTGGAAGAAGGGACTCGACCCAAAACATCACCAGTAGTGGCAACTTGGATTCTTCTCATCGAGCCATCGCCGCTTGCCTTTCACGGAGGAGCGGAGCGATAGTTCTTGACGCAAACAACAACAAAGAGATCTTCACCACGTTTCAGTTTAATTAGTCATTTATTGAAGTAGTGATACAAACAGATTAGTGTTTCTCCCATCGTTTATTGGGTAAGAATTAGTATCCCATCACAGCTTCTCCGCGCCTGACGTATTATGACTGCTGGCTCAATTATACTCATAATTTTGGCTGTTCCTGGTCGATATCTGAACATATGTCCATATATGTACACATCTCACGACAACTCCCAAGTGTTCAAACATAATACAGCAGGATACAAAATAATATAATGTGCTAAACAGCTAATACAAACACAAATGGCTCCTACACCACCTATTCCTTTTCTCCAGAGATGCTGCCTGACCCACTGCGTCTATCTTTGGTGGAATCCGATACATTTACTATGTTTAAGAGACATTTAGATAGAACCTGACCAAGTGGACCCTGGGCCCAACCCTCTCCTGCATTGGTGCAGCACCCTCTCCTCCCCCCCTCGCCCCCCTCCCATCACCCCTCTCTCCCTCCTCCCCTCCCCCTCCCTCCCTTCCCTCCCCCCTCCCCTCCCCCTCCCTTCCCCTCCCCCTACCTCTTCCCTATACTCCCCCTCCTCCCCTCCCTCCACTCCCCCTCCCCTTCCCCTCCCCCCCTTTCCCCTCCCCCTCACTCCAACCCCCTCAACCATCCTTACCCTCCTCCCCTCCTCCCTCCCTCCCCCCCTCCATCCCCTCCCCCCCTCCCTAGGAGATAGATTTAAACATTAAAATGTAAATAACTTTCAAAATATAACACCGATTTCAACGAAACCTCTTCCATTAGCACCAGAGGGACGACGGCGAGTAAGGTGGGCCACAATTGTCACGCTATCGTGTACCGTTTTGGCTGTAGTTCAGGAACAAACAAACAAATAAACAAACAAACGAGAGTTTTAGTATATAGATGAGTCCTAATGCAGGCAAGTGCAATTAGTTTGGATGGGCAGAAAGGTTGGCATGAGCATTGTGATCCCAGGGCCCATTTCTGTGCTGTGTTGCTCGATGAGTCGTAAGATACGGTCTGCAGGCAGAGGGTGTTAAAACCGGCAGGCAGTACAAATTGATCATTGCAGTAAATGGGTGGCAGGTAATTTTGTGCTGAGAATTACACTAGTATGCAGAGCGCATCTAATTTAATTGTCAACGTTCCCCAGTGTTATTCAAAGGATTTAATTGAAATCGCATTGAACAACCAGTCCTCGTCTGAAGCGCTGATAGAAGTATAATGGAGATTAGATAGCAGGTTTACCGAAAATAGTTTAAGTTAAACAGTAATATTAGAATTTGGGGAGTTAGTTGTGGATAAATTGTGCTCCATTGTAAAAGCACTGCTGCCCAGAGGCCTTTGGTAATGGTGTGAATTACAGTTTCGGTACTTAAATGTTAAATATACACCTCTTGCACGGGTTTATAGGATTTAAATTATCAGAGTGCATGGAGCTGGGTCATTACCCGGCTGCACATTTAATGATCCACCCCCTCCCTTAACAGCCTGGTGTGTCTGCAGTGCATAGCTCACCCTTTCACAGACCCATCTGTATCTCTTTACGTCACAGTCATTTCCCTTAAAAAGAATAACCCATCATGCTGTGGATCGCAGCTCCACGAGACTCCTGCCACCAGGCCCAAATAAATGGAAGGATAAATACGCATCAAACCTTTCCAACCGGTCCTTGGCATTCCAGATGGGATTATCCTCATGATATTCCAGTGCGGGATCCTCTGGGTCATATGTTATGAGCCATACCAGGCTCATTGTTGTTACGTGTGTACGTTAGGGTTGCCAACTTTCTCACTCCCATAATCAGGGACAAGGTGACGTCACCGCCCCGCGTGACCTCACCCAGCCAGCGGCCACGTGCTCCCGCTCCACCAATGGCGGCCGCCGGGAGGCTGGTTGCTATGCAACCTCTGTTAGGTGGCACCCGGGCCTCCGGGCCTACACTGTCCGGGCCTACAGCGGTCCCCGGGCCTACAATGTCTGGGCCTACACTGCCGGGGCCTACAGTGGTCCCCGGGCCTACAGTGTCTGGGCCTACGCTGTCGGGGCCTACACTGTCCAGGCCTACATTGTCCGGGCCTACAGCGCCCCCTGGGCCGAAAATGGGACAAGGGCGGTCCCATACGGGACAAACCAATTTAGCCCAATATACAGGATGTCCCGGCTAATACGGGATAGTTGACAACCCTAGTGTACATGTGTGTATATATATATATATAAATATATATATGTGTGTGTGTGTGTATTTGTATACACATGCTGAACTTTTTTTTCTCTCTCGTTTATTGTATTGTTTACAGAAAAAGAATTTCACTGCGTTAGCACTTCGCACATGTGACAATAAAAGCACTATTGAACCATCTAAGGCAAAATGGCAGAGGTTTGTGGTGAGTCAAGGGAGGTTTAAAGGAGTTCTGAGGAGAATTGTTTCCACACAGGTTGGAGGGTCGTGCACCAGTTTACATTAAACCTATTCACCTGTAGAAATTAGGAAACGCTTTCACACAGATAGCCAGGTGGTTGGAACTACTGTGTAGATGAACAACGGTCGGTATGGACTCGGTGGGCTGAAGGGCCTGTTTCCATGCCATATCTCTAAACTCTATACTCTAAATAACAGACTCAAGAATCTCAGGTAGAACCTAGAATATAGAACAGAACAGCAGAGGAATAGGCCCTTCGGCCCACAATGATGGTGACACAGTGGCGCAGCGGTAGAGTTGCTGCCTTACAGCGAATGCAGCGCCAGAGACCCGGGTTCGATCCCGACTACGGGCGCCGTCTGTATGGAGTTTGCACGTTCTCCCCGTGACCTCGTGGGTTTTCTCCGAGATCTTCGGTTTCCTCCCACATTCCAAAGACGTGCAGGTTTGTAGGTTAATGGGCTTGGTATAGAGTGTGTAGGATAGTGGTAATGTGCGGGGATCGCTGGTCGGTGCAGTCACAGTGGGCCGAAGGGCCTGTTTCCGTTCTGTATCTTTAAACTAAACTGAACCAAAATAAACTGAAGGTGATGTCAGGTTAAGCTCAGGTGGTTGAAGTCTGGAACATCCCACCTGAAGAGATAATGGAGGCAAATACGAATGATGCAGTGGTAGAGTTGCTGCCTCCAAGTGCGAGAGACCTCAGGTGCGATCCTGACTGTGGGTGCAGAGTTTGTACAGAGTTTGTACGCTCTTCCTGTGACCGTGTGGGTTTTCTCCTGGTGCTCCGGTTTCATCTGAATGTACCGCAGTGCTTAGAAATCACAAAATCACCCACTGAAACTAAACACGAATAATAAAGCATTGCACATGCCATTTTATTGTTTTCTGATCGGCTGGGGGATGCGATGTACACGTTTATCATCGGTTTAAAGCATGTTGACCGTCGAGACAAGAAACAATGTGCTCAAACAAGGTCAATAGAAACTGTCTTCATAGGTAAAGGCATTAAATAACATAGACAATAGACAATAGACAATAGACAATGGACAATAGGTGCAGGAGTAGACCATTCGGCCCTTTGAGCCAGCACCGCCAGTCAATGTGATCATGGCTGATCATTCTCAATCAGTACCCCGTTCCTGCCTTCTCCCAATACCCCCTGACTCCGCTATCCTTAAGAGCTCTATCTAGCTTTCTCTTGAATGTATTCAGAGAATTGGCCTCCACTGCCCTCTGAGGCAGAGAATTCCACAGATTCACAACTTTCTGACTGAAAAAGTTTTTCCTCATCTCTGTTCTAAATGGCCTACCCCTTAACTGAGCACAGATGAAGGAAACGGGATACCATGCCCTTGTGAATACCAATTAATACATGTAATAATAGCCTCATGCAAACAGAAAGAGGCCTTTTGGCCCATGCTGCCTGTTGGACCAATTTACACTAATCCTATTTACCTGCATCAGGTCTGTCCTTTTACACAAACCCCATTTACCTGCATTAAATCTGTAGCCTTCTATGCCCAAAGAAACTAGAGGAACAAGATGGACCACTCCGTGGAAATCACCTATACTGAAGTGTCGTACGCAAAGGAACCATTTTAGTAAGCAAAACCCACCGTTCGTTATGCCTCTCGCAGTGTAATCAGTGTTTTTGGGGAACAGTATGTGTGATGATACCATTAAAATGCAGAATATATCTCATCTATCAATTCACAGATTTTTGTTATTTTTCTTTTAAAATGTTTCTGCAAGTTTCTGCCTACTAAAATGGCGTCATGACATACTACGGATGTTAGGGTCGAGTGGTCTATCTTGTTCCTCTAGTATCTTTGTCTATGCCTTGGTGATTTGTACTTGACTCAATGCATGATGGGTGAAGTCTGAAGAAGGGTCTCGACCCAAAGTGTCACCTATTCCTTTTCTCTGGGGATATCGCCTGACCCGCTGAGTTACTCCAAAATGTTGTGCCTATCTTCGGTGCAAACCGGCATTTGCAGTTTCTTCTGACTCAGAACCTAACCTAAAGTCTTAATCAAGACTTAATCACTGTAAGGAGTTTGTACGTTCTCCCCGTGACCTGCGTGGGTTTTCTCCGAGATCTTCGGTTTCCTCCCACACTCCAAAGACGTACAGGTATGTAGGTAAATTGGCTGGGTAAATGTAAAAATTGTCCCTAGTGGGTGTAGGATAGTGTTAATGTACGGGGATCGCTGGGCGGCACGGACTTGGTGGGCCGAAAAGGCCTGTTTCCGGCTGTATATATATGATATGATATGATATGAAGAGGAGCAAAGTTAATTGTAAATAAATGTTGAGAGGACTTTGCAATTAACTGAGTTTCAATCTTTCCTTGTAAAAATGGGGGATTAGTGTTGTGTATGCATGTATTGCATCTTAAGAACAGTAATGAGGTTGTATGTAATGAGGCCGCCTAACCATCGTTTATTGGTAGGTCAGCTGGGAAAAGACAAGGCAAAGCACAGCAGGCTGTTGTGAGGGAATCACTAAGTTGTGTGTAATAATGTAGTCGGTGTTCAAATCTCTGCATCACTAGGGAGAAGCTACAACATACCAGCCCAGTGAATGTGCAACAGAATGGCAAGCTAAATATATATATATAAATGAGACGGATAACATGCTGAAATAATCCCCAGTGGTTTGTGGTGCATGAATGCATCAAGCAAGTATGCAATGGGAATAATCTACGGGGAAAGTGTGTAAGAATTTGTATTGAAATGAGTAGAAAGGTTTTGAGTTTTCAAGTTAATTGCTTTTGTAAATCATGTTGTCACTCCCAGGCTAAGCTGCCATAGGACCCAGTTAATTGAACCCCGATAAAGTTTGTCCTGGTTACGAAAAGGAGATAGAAGCATAGAAAATAGGTGCAGGAGTAGGCCATTTGGATTCCATATAATCATGGCTGATCATCCAAAATCAGTACCCCGTTCCTGCTTTCTCCCCATATTCCTTGATTCTGTTAGCCCTCGGACTATATCTGACTCTCACTTGAAAACATTCAGTGAATTGGCCTCCACTGCCTTCTGTGGCAGAAAATTCCACAGATTCACAACTCTCTGGGTGTAAAGGTTTTTCCTCATCTCAGTCTTAAATGGCCTACCCCTTATTCTTAAACTGTGACCACTGGTTCTGGATTCCACCAACATCGGGAACATTTTTCCTGCATCTAGCCTGTCCAATCTCTTAAGAATTTTATATGTTCCTCTCAGATCCCCTCTCAACCTTCTAAATTCCGGTGAATATAAGCCCAGTCGACCCATTCTTTCATCATATGTCAGTCCCGCCATCCCGGCATCCCGGGAATTAACCTGGTGAACCTACTCTGCACTCCCTCAATAGCAATAATATCCTTCCTCAAATTAGGAGACGAAAACTGCACACAATGCTCCAGGTGTGGTCTCACCAGGGCCCTGTACAACTGCAGTAGAACCTCCTTGCTCCGAAACTCAAATCTTCTCGCTATGAAGGCCAACATGTCAAATAATTTATTCACAAAATGCTGGAGTACCTCAGCAGGTCAGGCAGCATCTCAGGAGAGAAGGAATGGGTGACGTTTCGGGTCGAGACCCTTCTTCAGGAACATCGTTAATAATAACATACAGGCGGCATTCGTCGCTGCTTAACAAACAGCCGGACGGCAGGCCCGGACCTGCCACCTCCCGTCCAAAGGGCACTAGTCTACCTGTCCAGAGTCTCCTCATATCCAAAAGGTACTGTCGCTGTCGGTAAGCGGGGAGGGCTGTCGGAGAGACGTCATCCGTGTAAGGGCCCACGGTCGGTCGAGGACGGGCCCGTGAGAGTCCCGTCGGTTGGTCGAGGACACGCCGCTGAGAACAAAGGGTGACCCTGTGTTGGGGGGACCGCCGAGAGAACAGAGGGACGCGGTGTTGGGGGGACCGCCGAGAGAACAAAGGGGGACCCAGTGTTGGGGGGACCGCCGAGAGAACAAAGGGGGACCCAGTGTTGGGGGGACCGCCAAGAGAACAAAGGGGGACCCCGTGTTGGGGGGACCGCCGAGAGAACAAAGGGGGACCCAGTGTTGGTGGGACCGCCAAGAGAACAAAGGGGGACCCAGTGTTGGGGGGACCGCCGAGAGACCAACGGGGGACCCGCCGTGGATGGACACAAAAAGCTGGAGTACCTCAGCAGGTCGGCCAAAATCTCTGGAGAAAAGGAACAGGTGACGTTTTGGGTCGAGACCCTTCGGCAGAGTGGGGAGGGGGACGCCGGGAACAAAGAGGGGATTGGCGGTGAGGGGGGGGGGGGGGGGGCGAGAAGGAAGTGGGACCGTTGGGACGACATTGAATACTTTTGTAACTTTGTCGGCGCCCTTTAGGTTGGGACTCTTTGCATACCCTGTGTGTTGTGTGTCAAGGAAATAATTTAACTGTACCAAGTGCATGTGACTTACTTACTTACTGCCCATTCTGCCTCCTGGCATGTAGGGCAACAACGGAGGTCCTCCACTCCTGTCTGTTCTGGGCTAGTTTCTGGACACTACCCCAGGTCAATTAGATAGTTTTAATTTCCTCCTCTACATTTCGACGCCGTGTGGTTTTGGGTCTTTAGATTTAGAGATACAGCGCAGAAACAGGCCCTTCGGCCCACCGGGTCTGCGCTGCCCAGTGTTCCCCGCACACTAACACTATCCTACATCCACTGGGGACAATTTTTAAAAAACATTTGCCCAGCCAATTAACCTACATACCTGTACGTCTTTGGAGTGTGGGAGGAAAACGAAGATCTCGGAGAAAACCCACGCAGGTCACACAGAATTCCACAGATTCACAACTCTCCGACTGAAAAGGTTTTTCTTCACCTCAGTTCTAAATGGCCTGCCCCTTATTCTTAAACTGTTGCCCCTTGTTCTGGACTCCCCCAACATTGGGAACATGTTTCCTGCCTCTAACGTGTCCAACCCCTTAATAATCTTATACGTTTCGATAAGATCCCCTCTCATCCTTCTAAATTCCAGTGTATACAAGCCTAGTCGCTCCAGTCTTTCAACATATGACAGTCCCACCATTCCGGGTGGAGGGTGGAGAGGACACAGCTCCCGTATATCTTCAGCTTGGTCTTGGTGCTGTATTGCTGGGACCTCCATACATTGTTTAGCATTCTGAAAACATTCCTAGCCTTGTTTAGCCGGTTCGTAATGTCATTTTGTGCTCCGCCATTGTATCTGACTTTACTACCAAGATAAATAAACTCCTCGGTTATGGGGAGGTCGTTTCCATTCACTTGGATTGGACTGTAAGGGGTTTTCGATGTTTAGTGTCATTAACTCAGATTTTTTCCGGTTTATCTTCAAGCCAATTTGTTGTGCAAAGTCACAAAGGCGGGATGTTTTTCCCTGCATGTGTTTGTGAGTGTGGGAGACCAGAGTTATGTCATCAGCAAATTCAAGATCTTCCAATGTTGAGAGAGGGTCCATGGTATGCCTCCTGCTTGATCTTCGGTTGTCTGACGCATCACCCAGTCAATAGCAATATTGAAGAGTAGCGCTGGCATCACACACCCTTGTCGAACTCCTGTCTGGAGTATGGTTACTATTCCCTACTCTGCAAGAGACGTTGGCGTAGAAGCTCTTAATTACTTCGACTATGTGCTGTGGGATCCCATACATTCGTAATACGCCCCAGAGACTGTCCCGGTGGATGCTGCCAAATGCTTTCTCGAAATCAACAAAGTTGATGTATATCTGTCTCTGCCACTCTGTGCACTGTTCTGCAATGTTACGCAGGGCAAATATCTGGTCAATGCATCCCCTCCCACCACGAAATCCTGCCTGCTCTTTCCTGAGCTGTTTGTCTACTGCTTCTGAGGTACGTTGTCTTATAATCTTTGCCAGAATCTTGCTTGGAATTGATAGAAGAGTGATCCCTCCCCAATTGTTACACTCTCTTAAGTTGCCTTTCGTTGGTCATGATCCTAATGATGACTCCTTCTGACCAGTCATCAGGTATCTCCTTTCTTTCCCAAATAGCTGTGAAAAGTGGTACAAATACTTTGGCTGCAAGTTCCGGGTCAGCCTGAAACAGTTCAGCATTGAGGTTACCTTGGCCAGGGGCTTTTCCACTTTTAAGGGACTTAACCGCTATAACAATTTCCTCCTTAGTTGGTGATTCAGTGCTAATATCTAGGTCATCCTCTGCTTGTTGGGTGTTAGCCTCTATTATGGGCGGTGTTCTATTCAATACTTCATTAAAGTGTTCCGCCCAGCGGGCTTCTTGTTCTGTTTCTGTTGTTCAGAGTCGGCCCTTTTTGTTTACAATTAGTGTCTCAGTGGTTCGCCGATGTTGGCCACAGATTATTTTGGTTATCTTGTGGACCTTCCCTTGCTCTCCTTTCTTATTTGCGTCTTCTGCTTAAGTGGCTAGGTCTTCCAGGTACGCCTGTTTGTCAGCTCTGGCTTTCCTCTGAACTGCTTTGTCTGCTTCTTGACGTTGCATCTTGCATCTTTCTTGCAGCCGTTTGCATTTTGTTTCACTTATTTGCTTCTTCAATTTTCTCCTATTTTTAATGGTTTGCCCTGTGTCCTCAGTTATCCATTCCTTCTTTATCTTCTGCTTGAACCCCAGGCAGGCTTCACTGATTTCCACATAAGCTATTTTGTTTTATTCCCACACAGTATTAGTATTAATATTATTTACATTTGGCTCTGTGTGATCATCCATATCTACTAGTGCCTGAAACCTGTTCCTTAATTGTGGCACGAAAGAACTTTTCATTTTTGGGTCATGTAGTTTCTCCACGACAAACTGTTGCCTGCTTGTCTTTTTGCTTCCTGTTTTCCTCAGTTAGACAATAGACAATAGACAATAGGTGCAGGAGGAGGCCATTCGGCCCTTCGAGCCAGCACTGCCATTCAATGTGATCATGGCTGATCATTTTCAATCAGTACCCCGTTTGACTTTGAGAACAGCCAGGACCAGGTGATGGAGTGGTGGGGGAGGGGGGGGGGGGTGGGGGAGTGAGAAGGAAGCTGGACCATTGGGACGATATTGAATACTTTTGTAACTTTGTCGGTGCCCTTTAGGTGGGGACTCTTTGCATACCCTGTGTAGTGTGTGTCAAGGAAAGAATTTCACTGTACCAAGTGCATGTGACAATGAAGTATTAATCAATCAAGTGGACCTCTCCTTCTTAGGCAGTCCCTGAGGACGGAGAAGCCAGGAACTGCAGATGCTGGTTTACAAAAAAAAGAGACACAAGGTGCAGGAGTAAATCAGCAGGTCAGGTAGCCTCCCTGGGTTCTGACCTGAACTGCCACCTATCCTTGTTCTCCAGCGATGCTGCCTGACCTGCTGAGTTACTCCCTCTAATGGAGCCAGACTTGCCTCACAGTCCAATCCTGTGAGTATTCACAAAAAGATTTTCCTTCGGGAATCCCTCCATCAAATACTTGCGCTAAGCAGATTTGGACATGTTTAGTTGTAGTTTAGTAGTTTTAGTTTTAGAGACACAGCATAGAGGCAGGCCCTTCAGTCCACTGAGTCCGTGCCGGCCAACTACACTAGTTCTATCCTACACACGAGCGCCAATTTAAAGAAGTTAATTAAGCTACAAACCCACACTCCATTGGAATGTGGGAGGAAACCTGAGCTCCTGGAGAAAACCCACGCGGTCACATGGAGAATGTACACACTCCGTGCAGACAGCAACCGTAGTTGGGATCGAACCCGGGTCTCTGACGCTGTGAGGCAGCAACTCTACCGCTGCACCTCCATGACACCTTATGATGAACAACAACTCGTGATTTAACACAACCTTTCTTAGTAGAAGCTCTTATCCCTGGTCTCCGTGACCATTGGGTTGTCTGTCTGCTTATTTCTGGTCCTTTTATTCCTCCCTGGTCTCTACACGACCCTTTGAAGCACAGAATGGACCAAGGCTTCCAACTCAAAACACTACAAAAGCCAGAGGAAGCACGGAATTAAAAATGTGCCGTTAAAATCGTGACTTACGATCTTAATGCTTGAATACCTGTACGTATCTAGAGTAGGGAAGGAACTGGGAAAGGGGTTAGTTGAATGGGTTGAAAAAGAAATGTCCTTGGTGTCAATGGAAGGGATGGTGTTGGATCTTTATTCAGACCTTAGATAGAGTGAGATGGGAGAGAGACTGACAGTTGTGCAACAGTAGAGGGAACAGAGAGATGGTTGGAGATGCAAGTTTGCCAGTAAAACCCCTGTCCCACTTAGGCGTTTGTTTAGGCGACTACAGGCGACTAGGCTGTCGCCACACGGTTGCCGGGTGTCGCCTGTACGGTCGTGAGTCGTCTCCAAAGAGTCGCAGCGTCTTTCTGGTCACCGCTGGATTTTGAAATGTTTAAATAATTTTCGGCGACTGTTGGTTTGACGCCAATGAGCGTAGCTTGACGTCTCCTGATGTAGGCGCTGTCGTAGGTTGTTGCCAGGTGACGTAGGTTGTCGCCGGTGCTGACTTCGGTGAATTCCATTGGCGACTGCCCACATCAACCGGCGACAGGTACCGGCGTCAAAACCGGAGGCCAAAACTACGCGAATTGTCTTCAGTTGTCGCTGACACGGTCGTAGCTTGTCGCGGGTAGACGTCGGTTGACTTCGGTTGTCGTAGGTTGCCGCCTGTGTGGTCGTAGGTTGTCGTAGGTGCGGTCGTAGGTGGACGTCCTGAGTCGCGACGATTGGGTCGCCAGTTGTCGGTGGCTTGCCGTAGCTTGACGTCGACTAGGTGGGAGGTTGTTGTAGCTTGTGGTAGACATTGTCGTAGGGGGGGTCCAGTCGCCATTTTGTTGGCGATCTGCTACGACGATTTCAGTCACCGGCAATCGCCTAAAAAAACGCCTAAGTGGGACAGACCCCTTAGAAAACATGCTTTTTGTTTGTATCTTTTCCAAGGGGAATTTGATTGCAAACCTTGAATTTGATTGCAGCCTTGCAAACTATAATGCACCTCCTGGAATCAGAAGAGCTATAGCCAGTCAAAGAACGCCTCAGACAATCAGAGGATGAAAGACACCCCCTACATGACTACCCTTTGTTATCTCAGCGTTTGAAATCACGCAGAAGTTTCCTCTCTTCTGTCCATCCCCTGGACTGCAGTGCATCGTCCAGAAGGCTCAAACTCTGGGAAGAGAGACGAGAGAAATCTCCGGGAGGCACTCACATGCCAATCGACTCCTCTGAGAAACTCCCACCAGGTTCCCAACTCCCAACCGTGGGTAACCTGGCGCAGTCTCGACCAGACTGCGGACAGACGTGGGGAGGAGCAAATCGAACACGCTGAAGAGGGGATGTACTGAAGACACGGCAGACTGCGAGTGCGGACGGGGCCTCCAGACTAGGGAACAGCTCCTGAGCTGTGACATGTTGCACAATCTGTGTAAGTTCCTTCTTACACAGATTGTGGGGGCTCAGGACCTTCATCGGCCTGCTCGGCTCGGCTCGGCCCTGGGACCTTCCATTGCCCGGCGGGGGCTTTGAGAGTCGGGAGCCTCGATCGCCTCGAGGCAGCAGTTTGACTGCCTGACCGCGGGAGAGGAACGGACGAGGAGATAAGACTTTTCTTTGCCTTCCATCACAGTGAGGGTGTGCCTGGAGGAATCACTGTGATGGTTGTCTGTGTTAAACGTGTGTGGTTGTGTGTCTTGTGCTCTTTATTGTTTCTGACTGCGTGGTAACGATAATTTCGTTCAGATTTATTTTTGAATGACAATAAAAGCAATTTGATTTGATTGATTTGATTTGATTTGATGGCACACGCACTGTAAAGGATCTTGCAGAGGCCAACGACCTGCCACTAAAATTTGCTGGCTATTGGCAAACAGCTGTGTGATGACACGAAGAGATAAATAAATAAACTATATTGTCAAGTGGAATGCAGGAAAACCAGAATGAAAAAGACACATCAAAGAAATCCAGTGTCAGCGATCGCCTACAGATCAGTAGTTTGTATGTTTGCTTTGTACAGCCGTGGTGATTAAGATTTGACATTTCAGAAAGAACTAACATTCATTGTTCGAGGGACCATGATGGACTGGTGAAGTCTGATGAAGGGTCTTGACAACAAAACGTCACCTATTCCTTTTCTCAGGACAGTTCGCATACCGTCCGAACAGGTCCACGTATGATGCGGTCTCCCAGGTTCTACACACCGCTCTCTCTCATCTGGACAGCCAGGGGGGCTATGTGAGGATGCTGTTCATTGACTTTAGTTCAGCATTCAACACAATAGTCCCCAGCAGACTGGTTGAGAAGCTGCTGGAACTGGGGCTTAGCACCCCTCTGTGTGCCTGGGTCCTGGACTTTCTCACCGCCAGGCCCCAAGTGGTCAGGATGGGGGAACACACATCTAGCCCCCTCACCCTGAACATAGGATCCCCCCAGGGTTGCATCCTTAGCCCCCTACTGTACTCCCTGTACACACATGATTGTGGGGCCAGGTTCAGCTCCAACTCCATCATCAAGTTTGCTGATGACACTGTGGTGGTGGGCCGGATCTCCAACAACGATGAGAAGGCCTACCGGGAGGAGGTGGCTGATCTGGCACTCTGGTGTCAGGACAATAGCCTCCTCTTGAATGTCACTAAAACTAAGGAGCTGATTGTGGACTTTAGAAGGGCTAAACATCCAAGGACGTACACGCCACTGGAGATAAATGGGATTACTGTGGATAGGGTGAGCAGTTTTAAATGCCTGGGAGTCCACATCACAGAGGATCTGACATATGCAACGCACATTGCTGCACTGGTGGGTAAGGCAAAGCAGCGTCTTTACCACCTTAGACAACTGAGGAAATTCAGAGTGTCTCTGAGGATCCTTCATTGCTTTTACTCTGCCCAGGACAGGAAGGCCCTGCAGAGAGTAGTGCGTTCCGCAGAACGCACCATGGGAACTACACTCGCCCCCCTGCAGGACCTATACATCAGGAGGTGCAGATCTAGAGCAAGCAAGATCATGAGGGACCCCTACCACCCCAGTAACGGACTGTTCCAGCTGCTACGGTCAGGCAAACGCCTCCGCTGTCACGCTGTGAAAACAGAGAGGATGAGACGGAGTTTCTTCCCACAGGCCATCAGGACTGTTAACTTTTATAACTCCAGGGAGTTATACTATAGTAACTTATTACACTATAGTAACTTATTAACTTTATTTATATGCGGTAACTGTAATTCTTTTTTGTGCACAATCCGCAGCAATGCCACTTTCATTTCACTGCACATCGTGTATGTGTATGTGACAAATAAACTTGACTTGACTTCACTTGATGCCTCACCCATTGAGTTACTCCAAAATTTGGTGTCTATCTTCGGTGTAAACCAGCATCTGCAGTTCCTTCTTACACAGAACCTATTGGTATTTGGACATTAAAGCAAGCTTCATCGGCAGTAGAACCTAAACTAAGATAGACACAAAATGCTGGAGTAACTCAGAGGGTCTGGCAGCATCTCTGGAGAGAAGGAATAGGTGACATTTTGGGTCGAGACCCTTCATCAGACGAAGGGTTGTGACCTGAAACGTCGCCCATTCCTTTTCTCCAGAGATGCTGCCTGACCTGCTGAGTTACTCCAACATTTTGTGTCTATCATATCATATATCATATATATACAGCCGGAAACAGGCCTTTTCGGCCCACCAAGTCCGTGCCGCCCAGTGATCCCCGTACATTAACACTATCCTACACCCACTAGGGACAATTTTTACATTTACCCAGCCAATTAACCTACATACCTGTACGTCTTTGGAGTGTGGGAGGAAACCGAAGATCTCGGAGAAAACCCACGCAGGTCACAGGGAGAACGTACAAACTCCTTACAGTGCAGCACCCGTAGTCAGGATCGAACCTGAGTCTCCGGCGCTGCATTCGCTGTAAAGCAGCAACTCTACCGCTGCGCTACCGTGCCGCCCACTGCGCTACCTTGCCGCTATCTTCGGTGTAAACCAGCATCTGCAGTTCCTTCTTACACAGAACCGAACCTAAAGTCTTAATCAATAAGTGCAACGTTACTTATAAATATATGTTGCAATTCATTGAGATTCAATCTTTCTCTGTAAAAAAATGAGGGAGTAGTGTTCTCCATGCATGTGTTGCATCTTAAGAACAGCAATGAGGTTGTATGTAATGAGATAGCATAACCATCTTTGTGTCTGAGGAAGGGTCTCAATCCTTGAGAGTTTAAGACTTGACATTTCACAAAGAACAAAAAATCATTGTTCGAGGGAATGTTCGTGTCATTATTTGCTGTTGTGGTTCGGCTAGTAGATACGTTCCATTAGATATTCTGCAATAGTGTCTGCAGGCATTCTGTCTGAAGTTCATTCCATTGAACTCCGTAGAATTGCATTTCAGAGGGGGATTCAACGCGCTGATCCAAGCAAGTAACAAGTATCTGGGGCAGCGTCCTCGAAGGCCGCGGATGCCAACGGGATCAACAAGCTCATCAGGGAGGCTGGCAGCATCTCTGGAGAGAAGGAATGGGTGACGTTTCGGGTCGAGACCCTTCTTCGGACTGATGGACAATAGTTTAGTTTAGTTTAGAGATCCAGCGCGGAAACAGGCCCTTCGGCAAAAAGGAAGAGCTGACGTTTCGGGACTTGACCTACTTCAGACCGACCCAAAATGTCACCTATTCTTCTTCAGTCTGAAGACCTAAGACTGACGAAGGATCTCATCCTGAAATGTCACCTACTCTTTTTCTCCAGAGATGCTGCCTGACCCGTTGAGTTACTCCAGCACTTTGTGTCTATCTTCGGTGTAGACCAGCATCTGCAGTTCTTCCCCACACATCATTATTAAAATATTTTGGTATCCTACCAGAAAACCCTTTTGACCATGAGTGTCTTATTGTATATTAACACAGGAGCATTGGGCCACATGGTTGTAATCACTTCAATGTTACACGTGTAGCATTCGCAGAATGCACACATTCTCTTAAGAAATAGCACAGGGAAATCTTTGCCCATCGAATCCATGCATGTTCTCCGAAAAATCCATGTAATCGTGTTTTCCCCACCCATTTATCTGTAGCTTTTTCTCTCTCTTGCCGTTCAGCTTAGGGTGGGAGAGTGTTAGAGCTGCTGCCCCACAGGATTAGATACCCAGGTTCGATCCTGAGCTCGGGTGCTGTCTGTGTGGCGTGTCCCCCTGTGACTGCGTGGGTTTCCTCCGGGTGCTCCGGTTCCCTCCCACATCCTAAAGACGTGCGGGATTGTGGGTTAATTGACCCTCTGCAAATTGCCCCGAGTGTGTACGGAGTGGATGAGAAAGTGGGATAACATAGAACTAGCATGGATGAGTGAAAGCCAGTCAGCGTGGACCCGGTGGGCTGAAGGGCCTGTTTCCGTGCTGTATTTCTAAACTGAACTAAAAGCATAAATACCACACATTCGAGCTATTTCTGATTCCATCATTGTGTGGCGGCACCCGGGGGCTAGGCCACTCCCTTGGTCATTCCACTCGGCACTCAGTGGACGGGAGGGATTAGGTCACTTCCTGGGTCAGTCCCCTTGGGTCAGGTGGTCTGGGACTATAAAGGGTTTGGGTGTGTCGACTCACGTTATTTCTTAAGTGCGGTGTTGGATACCACAGGTAATAAAGTTATTAATTACTCACCTGGCGTCTGGCCTGATTACCGCGGTGACCGCACCCACTACACTGGTGACCCCGACTTTCCCTCGCAAGTCGCGATGGACCAGAACCTGCAACTACCCGACTCTTCCAGTCAACCACAACCACAACCGCTTTGGACCTTCCCGCGGACCCTGCCGCCCGCGCCGCTATCCACGCCGTGTCGGTGTGGCTGCCTCCATTGTGGACCGAGGACCCCAACTTCTGGTTTGACCAGGCCGAGGCACAGTTCGCCCTGCGGGGAATAACTGCCGACGCCACTAAATACTTTCACGTGGTCAGCGCCCTCGACCCGGCCACCGCGCGCCTGGTCCGACCCTTCCTCCGCGACCCCCCGTCAACCGATAAATTCGTGGCCCTTAAAGCCTTCCTCCGTCAGCAGTTCGGCCTCTGCGAGGCTGAGCGGGCAACCCGGATCCTCCGAATGCCGCCCCTGGGTGACCGGCGCCCGTCGGTACTACTGGCCGACATGCAGGCACTGCTAGGCGACTACGAGCCCGGGTTCCTTTTTAAGCATGTTTACCTGATGCTGCTGCCGTCCGACCTCCGCCAGCAGCTCCTCGACGCCCCGTTCCCCAACATGCAGGCGTTGGGCAGGCGCGCCGATGAGCTCATGATGGCCCGTCACCTGGCCCTCGACGTGTTGGAAGTCCATCCAACGGCCGACGACTACCCGCAGGTAGGAGCCTCGATCGCCCGCATTACTACCGCTCCCCGACAGCCTTCCCGACGGTATCCGGCTTCAGCAGCTCACCCAGCCGGCGGCGCGTCTTTTTCGCACGGCCCGCCTGCAGTTCCCCCACCCGTAACAGTTGAGTTTTGTTTTCAGTTTAGTTTATTGTCACGTGTGCCAAGGTACAGTGAAAAGCTTTTGTTGCGTGCTAAGCAGCCAGCAGAAAGGCAATGGACAGAGCCGGCTCTACTTTTTGAGATGGCTCAGTGCTTTCAACATCTGCAGTGAGATGCTGCAGATGTTTTACCAATCGGTGGTGGCCAGTGCCATCTTCTCCGCTGCCGTGGCGCAAGGGCAAAGGCCGTGGACACCAACAGGATCAACAAACTCATCAGGAAGGCTGGCTCTGACCTGGGGGCGGAGTTGGATTCATGGGAGGTGGTCTTGGAGGGGAGGAGGCTCCTCAAACTGCGGAGCATCCTGGACAATACAGCTCACCCCCTCCATGACACACTGGTCAACCTGAGGAGCACCTTCAGCAACGGACTGGTCCCACCAAGATGCAGCACAGAACGCCACAGGAGATCCTTCTTCCCTGTGGCTATCAAACTGTACAACTCCTCCCCCTTGTGTCGTGGGGTAGACTGAGACTGAGACTGACTCCTGTCCCCAATCTTTGCACATCCCCAATCCTTTCCACTCGTCACTTTAATTTCATGTTTTAGATTTTTTAGATTTTTAGATTTTAGAGATACAGCGCGGAAACAGGCCCTTCGGCCAGCCAAATCCGCGCCGCCCAGCGATCCCCGCACATTAACACTATCCTACACACACTAGGGACAATTTTTACATCTATCCAGTCAATTAACCTACATAACTGTACATCTTTGGAGTGTGGGAGGAAACCGAAGATCTCGGAGAAAACCCACGCAGGTCACGGGGAGAACGTACAAACTCCGTACAGACAGCGCCCGTAGTCGGGATCGAACCCGAGTCTCCGGCACTGCATTCACTGTAAGGCAGCAACTCTACCGCTGCGCCACCTTGTACCCATGGTGCCCATGTACCTTGGGCCCATGTACCTTGTGTTTTATGACTGTTGCAGACCAATTTCAATAGACAATAGACAATAGACAATAGGTACAGGAGTAGGCCATTCAGCCCTTCGAGCCAGCACCGCCATTCAATGCGATCATGGCTGATCACTCTCAATCAGTACCCCGTTCCTGCCTTCTCCCCATACCCCCTCACTCCGCTATCCTTAAGAGCTCTATCCAGCTCTCTCTTGAAAGCATCCAACGAACTGGCCTCCACTGCCTTCTGAGGCAGAGAATTCCACACCTTCATCACTCTCTGACTGAAAAAGTTCTTCCTCATCTCCGTTCTAAATGGCCTACCCCTTATTCTTAAACTGTGGCCCCTTGTTCTGGACATTTCCCTCCTGGAATAAATAAAGTTCGATCGTATCGTCTCGTTAACCAAGGATTAATTCACAGGTGACTCTGGCCCTACCTCACTATCTCCTCCTTAAACTCTACCTCTGCCCAAGTTGCCAACCACCTGCCCGAATGCTTCAGTATAACTCCTGTAATTGCCGAGAGTGTAGCTGCATTAAAGACCCTTCGTAAAGACAGATTGTTTCTATATACATCAGCACCTGAACAAGATTGCACGCCAAGCCAAGGCAATGGGCGACGAACTAAGCCATTTTGTTTTATTTTTAAGTTGCGGCATGTGATATTAATTGATAGAAATGGAAATCAGGTACATTCTGATGGTTGGGGAAAACACGATTACTTGGATTTTTCGGAGAACATGCATGGATTCGATGGGCAAAGATTTCCCTGTGCTATTTCTTAAGAGAATCTGTGAATGCTACACGTGTAACATTGAAGTGATTACAACCATGTGGCCCAATGCTCCTGTATTAATATACAACAAGACACTCGTGTCGCGGTCTAAAGGGATTTCTGGTAGGATACCAAAATATTGTAATAATGATGTGTGGGGAAGAACTGCAGATGCTGGTCTACACCGAAGATAGACACAAAGTGCTGGAGTAACTCAACGGGTCAGGCAGCATCTCTGGAGAAAAAGAGTAGGTGACATTTCAGGATGAGATCCTTCGTCAGTCTTAGGTCTTCAGACTGAAGAAGAATAGGTGACATTTTGGGTCGGTCTGAAGTAGGTAAAGTCCCGAAACGTCAGCTCTTCCTTTTTGCCGAAGGGCCTGTTTCCACGCTGGATCTCTAAACTAAACTAAACTAGTGTCCATCAGTCTGAAGAAGGGTCTCGACCCGAAACGTCACCCATTCCTTCTCTCCAGAGATGCTGCCTGACCCGCTGAGTTACTCCAGCAGTCTGTGTCTACCTCCGATTTAAACCAGCATCTGCAGTTCTGTTTCCTACAGTTCAACATTGATGCGAGAACGACGCTGCCATTATCATGGTATGACAACATGCTGGAGTAACTCAGCGGGACAGGCAGCATCTCTGGAGAGAAGGAATGGGTGACGTTTCGGGTCGAGACCCTTCTTCAGACTGATGTCGGGGGGGGAGCGGGACAAAGAAAGGATATAGGTGGAGACAGGAAGACAGTGGGAGAACTGGGAAGGGGGAGGGGAAGAGAGGGACTGTGGAGCTATCTAAAGTTAGAGAAGTCAATGTTCATACCGCTGGGCTGCAAGCTGCCCAAGCGAAATATGAGGTGCTGGTCCTCCAATTTCCGGTGGGCCTCACTATGGCACTGGAGGAGGCCCATGACAGAAAGGTCAGACTGGGAATGGGAGAGGGAGCTGAAGTGCTCATATTCGGGAGATCAGGTTGGTTAAGGTGGACTGAGTGAGGATGTTGAGCGAAACGGTCGGCGAGCCTGCGTTTGGTCTCGACGACGTAGAGAAGTTGACATCTGGAACAGCGGGTACAATAGATGAGGTTGGAGGAGGTGCAGGTGAACCTCTATCTCACCTGGAAAGACTGTTTGGATCCTTGGATGGAGTCGAGGGGGGAGGTAAAGGGACAGGTGTTGCATCTCCTGCGGTTGCAGGGGAAAGTGCCCGGGGAGGGGGTGGTTTGGGTGGGAAGGGACGAGTGGACCAGGGAGCTGACAAGAGATTTAAAAGATGGAACGTACAAACTCCACACAGACAGGTCAGGATCAACCCCGGGTCTCCGGCGGCGTGAGTTTTCTAGATTCAAAACTGACAGCGTGTAGAAGTTTAAACTTGGCCGGCAACGAGGCCGAAGAAGGGTCCCGACCCGAAACGTCACCCATCCCTTCTCTCCGGAGATGCTGCCTGTCCCGCTGAGTTACTCCAACATTTTGTGTCTGCCTTCGAAGCTCCACGAGATCGCAGGTCACTCCAGCAGACAGAGTGAGGTTGAGAGACTCTCTGAGGAGCGCACAGTGTTGGCACAGTGCCTTCATCCTCACACGCTTCACCTCCCCATTCCCTGTCTCTGACACACACACACACACGCTAGTTAGTACTATGTTAAAACCCGCCCACGTCCAGACTGATAAGTGATTCAGCAGTGCATGAAGCCACACGACAGGTGCATAATAATTAACAGCTCTATTTTGCCAAATAGGTGAATGATCTCCTCAGCTGTCGGCAGTACTTGTTATCTGTTGGTGCGATTGCAATTCATGATGTCTCGTCTGCTGCATTCACTCAACTTGCCTGTGCATTGAGAAGCAATATCAACATCAGTCTCCGTCCAAGGTCAGAACAACGAAGCATGTCTTTTAGCAACTTAGTTAAAACTAGACCAAACCTAGTTGGGCCCAAACCTCTCCTGCATTGGTACAGCGCCCTCTCCTCCACCTCCCCTCTCTCCCCTAGCCTCCTCCCCCTCCCTCCATCCCCCTCCCTCCCTCCCCCTCCCTCCCTCCCCCTCCCCCTCCCCCTCCCCCTCCCCCCTTCCCTTCCCCTTCCCCCCCACTCTATCCCCCTCAACCCCCCTTATCCACCCTCCTCCCCCTCCCCCCATCCCTCTCCCAACCTCCCTCCCTTTAAAATGTGAATAACTTTAAAGATATGACACCAATTTTAATTTCAACACCCAATAGCACCAAAGGGAGGACGGTGAATAAGGTGGGCCTAAAATCGTTGCGCTATCATTTACTGTTTTGGCTGTAGTTCAGGAACAAACAAACAAACAAACAAACAAACAAACAAACAAACAAACAAACGAGAGTTTTAGTATATAGTTTATGCACTAAAATTATCATTGTGCATTTAAACAATTTAGTGAAATGCTTGGATAGAGTAGAGTCATAGAGTCATAGAGTGACACAGTGTGGGAACAGGCCCTTCGGCCCAACTTGCCCACACTGGCCAACGTGTCCCAGTGACACTTGTCCCACCTGCCCGCGCTTGGTCCATATCCCTCCAGTGGATGTAGAGAGGAAGTTTCCACTAGTGGGAGAGTCTAGGACCAGAGGGCACAGCCTCAGAATTAAAGGACGTTCCTTTAGGAAGGAGATGAGGAGGAATTTCTTTAATCAGAGGGTGGTGAATCTGTGGAATTCATTGCCACAGACGGCTGTGGAGGCCGTCAACAGATATTTTAAAGGCAGAGAGAGATAGATTCTTGATTAGTACGGGTGTCAGGGGGTATGAGGGGAAAGCAGGAGAATGGGGTTGGGAGGGAGAGATAGATCAGCCATGATTGAATGGTGGAGTAGACGATGGGCCGAAAGGCCTAATTCTGCTCCCATCACTTAGGACCTTATAACAATCAATGCGCTGAGGGTCGTTTATCATCACTGAAATCATTGAAGAGCTTTAAGTGGGTGAGCTAGGTGGTGAATAGGCTTTAACTTTATGGCACCATCAAAGGGAAACCCTGTATGTCCCATCTTGGCCTCACCATCCACCTTGGATCCTGTGGAACTGGAATGGAAGCAAGTCATTCTTAAATCTCTTGAGAGGCGACACAATGGCGCAGCGGGTAGAGCTGATGCTGCACAGTGCCAGAGACCCGGGTACGATCCTGACTGTGGGTGCTGTCTGTACGGAGTTTGTGCGTTCTCCCCCGACTACGTGGGCTTTCTCCAGGTGCTTCGGTTTCCTCCCACACTCCAAAGACGTGCAGATTCATAGGTTAAGTCGTAGGTAAGTTGTAAAATTGTCCCTCGTGTATAGGACAGTGCTAGTGTGCGGGGTGATCGCTAGGCGGCACGGACTCAGTGAGCCGAAGGGCCTGTTTCCGCATTGTATCTCTGAAGTCTAAAGATCTCGACAGACTGCCATGGAAGCAGACAGTGATCCAACAGCACTAGATTATTTTTGACGTTTGGAGGTTCGAACCTTTTGAATGTTGGATATTCCAACAGCAAGCTGGTGTTATTAACTGCCTCTATGCCAATAATTTCACTTCACTCATAATATCTATATACTAAAACTCTCGTTTGTTTGTTTGTTTGTTCCTGCACTACAGCCGGAACGGTACACGGTAGCTCGGCAATTTTAGGCCCACCTTACTCACCGTCGTCCCTTGGTGCTAATGGAAGAGGTTTCGTTAAAATCGGTGTTATATTTTTTAAGTTATTCACATTTTAAAGTTTTTTTATGACTCTACTCTATCTCCTAGGGAGGGGGGGGGGGGGGGGAGGGGGAGGAGGGAGGATAAGGGGGGTTGAGGGTGATGGAGTGGGGGGGGGGTGGAGTGGGGGGGAGGGGAGGGGGAGGGGAGAGGGGGAGATGGGAGGGGGTTAGGAGAGGGTGCTGCATCAATGCAGGAGTGGTTTGGCCCAAAGGGTCCACTTGGTCTTGTACCTAGATACAAATCTCAGGAAACCACATTCCCTTAGCCATGGAATGATGCAAACAGCTGGAGTAACTCAGCGGGTCAGGCAGCATCTCTCTGGAGAGAAGGAATGGGTGACGTTTCTGTTCGAGACCCTTCTTCAGACTGAAAGGGAAATGAGAGATACAGACGGTGATGTGGAGAGATAAAGAACAATGAATGAAAGACGTGCAAAAACTTAACGATGATAAAGGAAACAGGCCCTTGTTAGCAGTTTGTTGGGTGAGAACGAGAAGCTGCTGTGTCATGTCAGACTTTTGCTGAGGCTTGAGAATTTGCTTCACTTTTCATCTTGAGTTATTTGCCCTCCCCAAAGTAGATTAGATTCCAGTAATTCAAATGTGCAAATGTTTAATTTGTTTTTCATTCTTTTTGGGGTGGAATCATTACTATCTGTGTTAAATATCTGTGACTCACGGTCTACAGAGCTGCAACGATCCTGACCTTCCGCTTCAAAGACACAATTCATGTCAGGAGACATGCAGTGCTGCATGCCAGTGATCTCGCATTTCTGTTCAGCGTTTCCTTTCCTATTTCTGTCATTCTTGAACTTCACATCATGAAAGGTGTCAGCGGAAGCTTGCTTGGGCGAAGTATGGTGGCACGGTGGCACAGCGGTAGATCTGCCGCCTTAGAGCGCCAGAGACCCGAAGGCACGCCCACACGTAGGACACAAGTGGATGGGTGCTGCAGTGGGAGTGGAGGTAGCCCGGGCCTTGCGTGCAGTGCGTTTCCTCTGAGCCTCTGCAGTGCATCTGTTCTCTGCTGCACGGGCTCCTGTGGTGAGCTTGGGTTCCATCCCGACTACGGGTGCTGTCCGTACGAAGTTTGTACGTTCTCCCCGTGACTGCGTGGGTTTTCTCCGAGATCTTCGGTTTCCTCCCACACTCCAAGGACGTGCAGGTTTGTGGGATAATTGGCTTGGTAAATGTAAATTGTCCAGAGTGTGTGTCGGGATGAGATCGGTGGGCTGAAGGGCCTGTTTCTAAACTAAACTGTACTGAACTAATGAGAGCGGGATATGCACAATGAATGTTGGAAGTCTTGAAGAGTGGAGCGATCTTGGGATACATCTCCAACGATGCCTGAAGGCAGCAGCTCATGTGGATAAGGTGGTTAAAAAGACATTTGGAGTCCTTGCCTTGATTAGCCAGGGCATCGAATTTAAGAATCGGGAGATCATGTAGCAACTACATAAAATATTAGATATTTAGGAAGAAACTGCAGATGATGGTTTATACCGAAGATGGACACAAAATGTTGGAGTAATTCAGCGGGTCAGGCAGCGTCTCTGGAGAAGATGAATAGGTAACGTTTCGGGTCGGAACCCTTCTTCAGACTGAAAGACTAGGTTAATTCTCGGAATGGCGGGACTGTCATATGTTGAAAGACTGGAGCGACTAGGCTTGTATACACTGGAATTTAGAAGGATGAGAGGAGATATTATCGAAACTTATAAGATTATTAAGGGGTTTGGACACGTTAGAGGCAGGAAACATGTTCCCAATGTTGGGGGAGTCCAGAACAAGGGGCCACAGTTTAAGAATAAGGGGTAGGCCATTTAGAACTGAGATGAGGAAAAACTTTTTCAGTCAGAGAGTTGTGAATCTGTGGAATTCTCTGCCTCAGAAGGCAGTGGAGGTCAATTCTCTGAATGCATTCAAGAGAGAGCTAGATAGAGCTCTTAAGGATAGCGGAGTCAGGGGGTATGGGGAGAAGGCAGGAACGGGGTACTGATTGAGAATAATCAGCCATGATCACATTGAATGGCGGTGCTGGCTCGAAGGGCCGAATGGCCTCCTCCTGCACCTATTGTCTATTGTCTATTAGAGAAGGCCAGAACAAAACAGGGCCGGCAAACAGATGACCTCAGCAAGGGTGGAGTATATAAAGGGTGTCTATATAAAACGGGAAGGTAGACGCCTCTGCCCTCCACGGGTCTCGGGCAGATGAGGTTCATCAGCCTGGGAAGGCAGTCCATCTAGGAGAGGAACAACTCTGATCTAAAACCTCCACTGCCTTGTGGCCATATCCAGTCATGGAAAAGGCTCCAGGAGTAAACCTCAAGGAAAATCCGGAGGCAGTTCGTCGTTGTCTACAACCTCGTTCTGGCAGCTCCTGCAAATGGTGCTGATGTCAAACTGTAACGGCTCTGCTGTTCCTTTGGATCGATCAGCGACAGGCAACAGCCTGTCCTTCATATGACATCGCCCAGGCTTGCATCCGATCCCACCACACATCCACGCTGCTCCAGCCGAGGTTTGGTGCAAGCAAGCCAACACCCAGGATGCATCACCCATGGTCAGCCATCACCGAGGGGGGCCTTAGATATCAAATATTAGTCAGTCTCCGAGTAAGGGCCCAAACCCGAAACGTCACCAATCCAGGTTTTCCTGCAGATCCCTGTTGCTGCATTTTGCAGGGAAGTTGCCTGGGGTGGATCATTTCAGTTATGAGGAGAGACTGGAGAGGCTGGGGGGTTGTTTCAAATAGACAATAGGTGCAGGACTAGGCCATTCGGCCCTTCGAGCCAGCACCGCCATTCAATGTGATCATGGCTGATCATTCTCAATCAGTACCCCGTTCCTGCCTTCTCCCCATACCCCCTGACTCCGCTTGTCCTTAAGAGCTCTATCCAGCTCTCTCTGAATGCATTCAGAGAATTGGCCTCCAATGCCTTCTGAGGCAGAGAATTCCACAGATTCACAACTCTCTGACTGAAAAGGTTTTTCTTTATCTCAGTTCTAAATGGCCTACCCCTTATTCTTAAACTGTGGCCCCTTGTTCTGGACTCCCCCAACATTGGGAACATGTTTCCTGCCTCTAATGTGTCCAACCCCTTAATAATCTTATACGTTTCGATAAGATCTCCTCTCATCCTTCTAAATTTCCTTGGAGCAGGGGAAGCTGAGTTGGAGGGTTAATGGCGATGAAATGAAAGACCTGGAGAACATGCAGGAAAAATGTTCCCGATGTTGGGGGGAGTCCAGAACCAAGGGGGGTTTAAGAATAAGGGGCAGGCCATTTAGGACCGAGATGAGGAAAAACGTTTTCATAATCATATCATATCATATCATATCATATATATACAGCCGGAAACAGACCTTTTCGGCCCATCAAGTCCGTGCCGCCCAGCGATCCCCGTACACTAACACTATCCTACACCCACTAGGGACAATTTAAAAAAAAACATTTACCCAGCCAATTAACCTACATACCTGTACGTCTTTGAATCATAATTATCATGATCATGATAATAGTCCAAGTCGTTTTTTTGCCACCAATACAACTTGTCCCAACTTTTCAAAAATCTGAAGCTTGATATCTATTTTGCAGCTGAGCGAATTCTTCATTCTGTGGGCCACGTGATATTGATCCATGTTAATGCAAGTGGAACCTGTCAGAATGACTGAGGCAGCCATCCTCTCTCATTATTCACAGACCTGTAAGATTTAACAGGATTATGAAAAAGATATTTCAGGTGAAATCACATTAACCGTGCAGTGGAGAAGCAATTCATTCTTTCTCCACCACAATACCATTGCTCCTGAGCTTGGGCTCCACAAATGAAATCTTTACTCGGCATTGATCAGATTCCTGGGTCTAACTTGTTTTTAAATTTTAAATCGATATCTTTCATTCTTAAATGAATATTTCTCATCTGTACTCATTGTTTCACACGGAGGGTGTGTGGAACGAGCTGCCAGAGGAGGTAGTTGAGGCTGGGACTATGCCAACTTTCGAGCAACAATGAGACAGGTACATGGATAGGGCAGGTTTGGAGGGATGTGGGCCAAACGCGGGGCAGGTGGGACTGGTGCAGCTGGGACATGTTGGCCGTTGCGGGCAAGTTGGGCCGAAGGACCTGTTTCCCTGCTGTATCACTCTATGACAGAGGGATAGGGTGAATCTGTGGAATTCCTTTCCACAGAAGGATGTGGAGGTCAAGTCCATTTTTAAAGCATAGATAGATTCTTGATTAGTACGGGTATCAGGGGTTACGGGGAGAAGACAGGAGAATGGGGCTAGGAGGGTGAGATAGATCAGCCATGATTGAATAGCGGAGTAGACTTAGTCAGAGAGTCATAGAGTGATGCAGTGTGGAAACAGGTCCTTCGGCCCAACTCGCCCACACTGGCCAACAATGTCCCAGCTACACTTGTCCCACTTACCTGCGCTTGGCCCATATCCCTCCAAACCTGTCCTATCTGTTTACCTGTCTGACTGTTTCTTAAACAATGGATAGACCCAGCCCCAACTACCTCAAATTGATGGGCCAAATGGCCTAATTCAGTTCCTATCACTTATGACCTGATGACTCTATGACTGCTGAGAAGGTCATGGAAGCTAAGGAATTCAAGGAAGAGAACAGTGATGGTACAAAACATAAACATGTTGCAAAATAGGAGTGTGGCACCCTTAAAGGTGATAAGTTCCTTACACTTGACCATGTGTGTCCTAGGATATCGCGGTGAGGATGGGTGAAGAGGTTGCTGGGCCTTGGCAGAGACGTTTGTATCCTTGTTAGCCACTGGTGAGCTACCGGAAACTGGATGGTATCTAATGCTGTGCTTTTATTTAAGGGGTGCAGCCAGAAGCCTGGATCGACAGGCCCTGGACTGTAGTTAATCTGTGGAACCCATTGCCGCAGCGGGCAGTGGAGGTCAAGTCAGTGGATATTTTTAAGGCAGAGATAGACAAATTCTTGATTAGAACGGGTGTCAAGGGTTGTAGGGAGAAGGCAGGAGAATGGGATTAGGAGGCAGGGATCCGCCTTGATTGAATGGCAGAGTAGACTCGATGGGCCGAATGGCCTAATTCCACTCCCATAACTTGTGAACTTGTGGACCCTGTTGCAGAGCCTAGAGAATGGGGGCGGCACAGTGGTGCAATGGGTAGCTTCGCTGCCTCACAGCGCCAGAGACCCGTGTTCGATCCTGACTAAAGGCGCTGTCAGTACGGAGTTTGCACGTTCTCCCCGTGACCGTGTGGGTTTTCGCCAGGTGCTCTGGTTTCCACCCACACTCCAAAGATGTGCAGGCCTGTAGGTTAATTGGCTTTGGTTAGTTTGGTAAGTTGCTAAATTGTCCCTCGTGTGTGTAGTTAATCGTCAGTCAGCGCGGACTCGGTGGGCCAGAGGGCCTGTTTTCGTGCTGTATCGATGAAGTTTAATGTCTGAACTATGGGTGTAAGTACAAAGTTCCCTGAAAGTGGTTGCACATGTAGGCAGAGTGGGGAAAATGGGTCTGAAAAAGGTCTCGACCCGAAACATCACCGATCCCTTTTCTCCAGAGATGGTGTTTAACTGAAGAAGGGTCTCTACCCAAAATGTCATCCATTCCTTCTCTTCGGAGATGCTGCCTGTCCAGCTGAGTTACTCCAGATTTTTGTGTCTATCTGTGGTAAAGATGGTGTCTGGCACAATGACCTTCAGCGGTCAAAGCATTGAATACTTGAATTGGGACATCACATAGAAGCATAGAAAATAGGTGCAGGAGGAGACTGTTTGGCCCTTCGAGCCAGTACCCCGCCATTCATTGTGATCATGGCTGATCATCCACAATCAGTAACCCGTGCCTGCCTTCTCCCCATATCCCTTGATTCCACTAGCCCCTAGAGCTCCATCTAACTCTCTTTTAAATTCACCCAGTGAATTGGCCTCCACTGCCCTCTGTGGCAGAGAATTCCACAAATTCACAACTCTCTGGGTGAAAAAGGTTTCTTCTCACCTCAGTTTTAAATGGCCTCTCCTTTATTCTTAGAGTGTGTGGCCTCTGGTTCTGGACCCCCGACATTGGGAGCATTTTACCTGCATCTAGCTTGTCCAATCCTTTTATAATTTTATACGTCTCGATAAGATCCCCTCTCATCCTTCTAACTCCAGTGAATACAAGGCCAGGTTTTCCAATCTTTCTCATATGACAGTCCCTCCATCCCAGGGACTAAACTCCAGTGAATACGTGAGTTCACATTTCAGTATTGTGAGTAGTATTGTGAGCACGCTGAACTGGAAAGTGTGCAGAAAAGGTTCACCAGGCTGTTACTGGGATTGCAAGGCTTGTGTTATAAGAAAAGACTGAATAGGCTGGATCGTTTATGGTTGGAGTGTAGAAGGCTGAGATGTGGTCTTATGGAGGCATATAAAATCACGAGGGGAGCAGATCGAGTGGGTGGTCAATGTCTTCTTCCTGGGCTAGATGAGTCTAGGAGTCGATGGACGAGATTGAAGGTGAGAGGGGAAAAGTTTAAAAGCGATCTGAGGGAGCAATTTTTCACACAGAGGGTGGCTGGTATGTGGAACAAGCTGCCAGAATAAGCTGTAGAGGCCAATCAATGACAGCGTTTAAAAGGAAATTTTCATAGCAGAAGTACAGAAAAGGTTTAGAGGGACCTGGGCCAAATGGGACTAGCTCAGGTAAGCAATTTGATCAGCGTGGATGAGTTGGATCAAGGAGTCTGTTTCCTGTGTTTACGCGACTCCACCACGGATTGGAGTTGGAAATTCTGCTGGTAACAAACTGAAGGGTAGACGTAAATAGTTTGTGACTGAAATCAGTAAATCCTGGGCTGTCTCCTTCAGTACCAGTCCCCACAGTATCAGCAAGTAACGATCATAATCCTGCGCTGTTTTACAATACGTTACTTGGACAGGTTCTCAAATCCATCAACTTTCATGAAGGATTACTGGAGAGGCTCAAAGAGCAGACTTTGATTGAAGCAAGAACTGCTCCTCTCACAGGGCAGCGTGGTCAATAGAGCCAAGTATTTGCATTGTGCTTTTGTAAAAAAAAAAAAATACAGGCAACTTTCTGATTTTAATAATTATGAAATGTGGTACTGTTTTTCAGAGTATAAACATCGCAGATTCCAAAAATCTGTTTCCAATAAACGGAGCGAATGGTAACACTCCTGGTTAACCCGAGAAAGGAAGCTCGGTTTCAGGGTGTTGAGAGTGTGCCATAAGGATTCAATAGATAGACAATAGGTGCAGGAGGAGGCCATTCGGCCCTTCGATCCAGCACCGCCATTCAATGTGATCATGGCTGATCATTCTCAATCAGTACCCCGTTCCTGCCTTCTCCCCATACCCCCTGACTCCGCTATCCTTAAGAGCTCTATCCAGCTCCCTCTTGAATGCATTCAGAGAATTGGCCTCCACTGCCTTCTGAGGCAGAGAATTCCACAGATTCACAAATCTCTGACTGAAAAAGTTTTTCCTCATCTCCGTTCTAAATGGCCTACCCCTTATTCTTAAACTGTGTGGCCCCTTGTTCTGGACTCCCCCAACATTGGGAACATGTTTCCTGCCTCTAACGTGTCCAACCCCTTAATAATCTTATATGTTTCGATAAGTCATCACTGCTTACTCGCCCCACCTTGCGTTGTCGCAATGGAGATGAGGAAAAACTTTTTCACCTAGAGAGTTGTGAAGCTGTGGAATTCTCTGCCACAGAAGGCAGTGGAGGCCAATTCCCTGGATGCTTTCAAGAGAGAGTTAGATAGAGCTCTTACTGATCGTGGAGAAGGGATATGGAGAGAAGGTACTGATTGTGCATGATCAGCCATGATCACGGTGAACGGCGGTGCTGGCTCGAAGGGCCGAATGGCTTACCTCCTGCACATATTATCTATTATCTATTGTCCACCTCCTTCCCCCCTATTGCCTTCTAACTAACGTTCTCAGATTTGAACTGCATAGCTTACAGCCCAGCGGTGTGGGTATTGATTTACCTAACCTCAAGTAACCCTTGCTTTCCCTCTCTCTCTCTCTCTCTCTCTCTCTCTCATCTCTCTCTCTCTCTCCTCTCTCTCTCTCTCTCTCTCTTCTCCTTCTCTCTCCTCTCTCTCTCCTCTCTCTCTCTCTCTCTCCTCTCTCTCTCTCTCTCTCTCTCTCTCTCTCTCCTCTCTCTCTCTCTCTCTCTCTCTCTCTCTCTCTCTCTCTCTCTCTCTGTGTCCCTCCCCCACCCTAGTTCTCCGACCACTATTGCGTACAGTTTTGGTCTCCTAATCTGAGGAAAGACATTCTTGCCATAGAGGGAGTACAGAGAAGGTTCACCAGATTGATCCCTGGGATGGCAGGACTTTCATATGAAGAAAGATTGGATAGACTCGGCTTGTACTCGCTGGAATTTAGAAGATTGAGGGGGGATCTTATAGAAACATATAAAATTCTTAAGGGGTTGGAGAGGCTAGATGCGGAAGATTGTTCCCGATGTTGGGGAAGTCCAGAACAAGGGGTCACAGTTTAAGGATAAGGGGGAAGTCTTTTAGGACCGAGATGAGAAAGTTTTTTTTCACACAGAGAGTGGTGAATCTGTGGAATTCTCTGTCACAGAAGGTAGTTGAGGTCAGTTCATTGCCTATATTTAAGAGGGAGTTAGATGTGGCCCTTGTGGCTAAAGGGATCAGGGGATATGGAGAGAAGGCAGGTACGGGATACTGAGATGGATGATCAGCCATGATCATATTGAATGGTGCTGCAGGCTCTAAGGGCCGAATGGCCTACTCCTGCACCTATTTTCTGTTTCTATGTCCTCCTGATTAATGTTACTGTCTGTACGCCTCGTTGTCACCTGCCCCTCAGCCAACAATGAACCAGTCTACATTTCCTTGAGCAACATCTGCTTTGATCTGTCGTTTTCACACCTCACCCTTCCATATCTCCAGTCTCCCTCTCCCTGATTCTCAGTCTTAAGAAGGGTCTCGACCCGAAACATCACCCATTCCTTCCCTCCAGAGATGCTGCCTGTCCCGTTGAGTTGCTCCAGCGTTATATGTCTGATACAGCATCTGCAGTGCCTTCCTATACATATCCTATTTATTTGTTGGATTCTTTTTTTATTGATACAGACATTTAAGTCATAAGCTCATAAGTGGTAGGGGTAGAATCAGGCCATTCGGCCCATCAAGTCTACTCCGCCGTTCGATCATGGCTGATCTATCTCTCCCTCCTAACCCCATTCTCCTGCCTTCTCCCCATAACCTCTGTCACCTGAACTAATCAAAATCTATCCGTCTCTGTCTTAAAAATATCCATTGACTTGGCCTCCACGGCCTTCCATGGCAAAGAATTCCACAGATTCACCATCCCCTGACTAACCCATGCCCACACCAGCCCCTAATCCCCACTCATTCCCATCGGCATTGCACCAAGTCCTCTGAATTCCGAATGTTGCATTCGCTGTCAGGCAGCAACTCTACCGCTGCGCCACCGTGCTGCCAAGTATTGACGTACCTAACTATTGACGTACCTAAGCACAATCCCAGATCAGCAGAGTGTACAGAAATGGTTCACTGAGACCGCAGGCAAGAGTGGGTTTTGCGGCACAACATTTCCAAAGACCAGTCCGGTCCGCTCGCTTGGTCTCCTGGAGTGGCGCCCGAACCAGGCGAGTCCCAGGCTGCTGCAGGGGTCTCCACGCGGATCGTTATTCCCATTATCCCTGTATCTAAACACTGTGGACGGCTTGATTGTAATCATGTCTCGTCTTTCTGCTGACTGGATAGCGCACAACAATTGCTTTTCACTGTACCTTGGTACAGGTGACAATACAACTAAACTAAACTAAACTCCATACAGACAGCACCTGAGGTCAGGATCGACACTGGGCCTCTGACACTGTGTGGGGAGAGGGCAGGAACGGGGTACTGATTGTAGATGTTCAGCCATTATCACATTGAATGGTGGTGCTGGCTCGAAGGGTCGAATGGCCTACTCCTGCACCTATTGTCTATTGTTGTCTATTGTCTGTGAGTTAGCAGGTCTACCAGTTCTGCCGCGCTAAACAGTTTTCTATTAAACACAATGTACGTACAGATCGAGGTTTCCGGCCTTACATTCTTTCAGGTGAAACAGATTCTTGGAACTATGAGAAGTTGTCACAAATTCCAAAATCACAAATTCCGTTCCGAATCCTTAATTTCACCACACTGCATACAGATGACTCAAAGTGTCGCTCATTGTAGCCGGCGTCTGATGATGAGGCAGACATACATTGCCATGGGGTCAGTTGCAATTTTTAAGGAAAGACTAGACCAAGTGGACCTGTTGGGCCCAAAGCTCTCCTGCATCGGTACAGCACCCTCTCCTCCCCCTTCCTCCTCCTCCCCCCTACCCTACCCCATCCCCCTCAACCCCCCCTTATCCTCCATCCTCCCTCCTCCCCTACCCCCACTCCATCCCCCTCAACCCCCCCTTATCCTCTCTCTTCCCTCTCCTCCACCCCCTCCCTCCCCCTCCTCCCCTCCCCCCAACCCTCCCCCTCCCCCCTCCCCCTCCCCCTCCCCCCCCCCAACCCTCCCCCTCCCCCTCCACCCCCTCCCTCCCCCTCCCCCACTCCATCCCCCTCAACATCCCCCTTATCCTCCCTCCTCCACCACCCTCCCCCTCCCCTATCCCCACCTCATCCCCCTCAACCCCCCCTTATCTTCCCTCCTCCCCCAACCCCCTCCATCCCCTCCCCCTTCCCCTATCCCCCCTCAACCCCCCTTATCCTCCCTCCTCTCCCTCCCTACACCCCCTTCCCCTACCCCCACTCCACCCCCCCCCCTTATCCTCCCTCCTCCCCCTGGTCAAGTTATCCATACTGACCAGGATTTGCCCCCATCTATGCCAGTCCCACCATCCTGCATTTGGCTCATATCCCTCTAAACCTTTCCTGTCCATGTATCTCACCAAATGTCTTTTAAATGTTAAAACCGGCAACTGCAGATGCTGGTTAATACACAAAAGGACACAAAATGCTGGAGTAACTCAACGGGGTAATTCAGGCAGCATATCCGGAGAAGATCGATAGCTGACGCTTCGGGTCGAGACCGGTCTTCAGTCTTGTAAATGTTGAGTTGGTCCTGATCGAGGGCACTCCTCCATATCTTGACGCACAGCGTCAGAAAACTGCCATTGATGCTATTTTGCGTAACTTTATGCGTTAACGCCCCTCAACCATCAAACGGACCCCAGATCTCGGTCTAGGGCGGCACGGTGGCGCAGCGGTAGAGTTGCTGCTTTACAGCGAATGCAGCGCCGGAGACTCAGGTTCGATCCTGACTACGGGTGCTGCACTGTAAGGAGTTTGTACGTTCTCCCCGTGACCTGCGTGGGTTTTCTCCGAGATCTTCGGTTTCCTCCCACACTCCAAAGACGTACAGGTATGTAGGTTAATTGGCTGGGTAAATGTAAAAATTTTCCCTAGCGGGTGTAGGATAGTGTTAATGTGCGGGGATCGCTGGGCGGCACGGACTTGGAGGGCCGAAAAGGCCTGTTTCCGGCTGTATATATATATATGATACGATTCCAAGTTGCGGTGCGAAGCACGAGATTGACACGAGTCAGACACGATCGATTAGGAAAGGCCACCAGCTTTCCACCTCTGGAAACATCGCCTCTCAGACAAGGTCTCTCGCTAGTGCCAGACCATAAGGATCGGGCTTTGTCTGCGATACATAACAAGAGTTGGACGATCTTCGATCAAAAAACAACTCTTGTTATGTATTGCAGACAAAACCCAATCCTTGTGGTCTGGCACACTGCAGCAAGTTCACATTTGGCACTGGGCCTTTTGAGTTCCCCTTAAGGCTTCTGGATTCTTTCATATATTAAAAGAAACTTTCATAGGAATGGTCTGTGCCAATACTTCAATACTTCATAGTCCTCGGAATTCTGGTTGATAAGTGGACATGTATCAACAAAATTTGAAAGTATATTCTAAATTTCATGTACAATAATCCAACCAACAAGGGAATTTTATCTTTATTGTAATCTAAAGCCTTGTGAGTTATTTAAACCTCATTATCCGTTTGGAATTGAATCAGGCAGCTTTTTTTTTTTTGGAGTGGTTTAACAACTGTTGCCCATTTTGGGAGCAAAACTCTGCACTGTGTCATACAGAAAGAGTTATGTATCATTGTAGTTCACATGTGTCGGAAAAAAACCCCCTGCAGATGCTGGTTTAAATCGAAGGTAGACACAAAATGCTGGAGTAACTCAGCGGGTCAGGCAGCATCTCTGGAGAGAAGGAATGGGTGACGTTTTGGGTCGAGACCCTTCTTCAGACTGATGCCAGGGGAGGGAGTGGGACAAAGATAGGATGTAGTCGGAGACAGGAAGACTGGTGGGAGAACTGGGAAGGGGGAGGGGATAGAGAGGGAAAGCAGGGACTACCTGATGTGGGAGAAGTCAATGTTCATACCGCTGGGGTGTAAACTGCCCAAGCAAAATATGAGGTGCTGTTCCCCCAACTTGCGCTGGGCCTCACTCTGACGACGGAGGAGGCCCAGGACAGAAAGGTCAGATTGGGAATGGGAGGGGGAGTTGAAGTGCTGAGCCACCGGGAGATCAGGTTGGTTCCGCCGGACTAGGTGGAGGTGTTGAACGAAACGGTCGCGAGCCTGTGCTTCGTCTCGCCGATGTAGAGAAGTTGACATCTGGAACAGCGGATACAGTAGATGAGGTTGGAGGAGGTGCAAATGAACCTCTGCCTCACCTGGAAAGACTGTTTGGGTCCTTGGATGGAGTCGAGGGGGGAGGTAAAGGGACAGGTGTTCACACGACTTCTTGAGGGTACTTGGATTTCAGAGATTGGCACAAAGTGCTGGAGTAAATCAGAGGGTCAGGCAGCATCTCTGGGGAACATGGATGGGTGACTTTGTGGGTCAGGACCCTTCTTCAGACTGAAAGTAGAGGGGAGGGAACTGGAGGCAAGGAAAGGGGAGAAAAAGTTCCTCCAGCTTTTTGTGTCCATCTTCCATTGACCTTTCCCTGATTCACCTCATAGCTATGCCATCTAGTGTTGGACATTAGTGTTGGCAGGGGAGGGACAAGTGGGGGTGGGGTAGGGGGGGATGGAGTGGGTCAGTGGGGGGAGGAGGGGGGGGGGATAAGGGGTATTGAGTGGGGGGGTTGAGGGTGCTACACCAATACAGGAGAGGCTTTGGGTTCAGGGCTCACTCAGTCACACCCTCTCCCCTTCACTCTTCCCCCCTCTATGAGGAATGGGCCCAACGGGTCCACTTGGTCTAGTAATTTTATATATTTCTATCAAGTCTCCCTTCAACCTCCAAAGTTCTAGAGAAATCAATTAAAGCCTATCCAACCTCTCCCTGTAGATGAACCTGTCCAATCTATTGAATTGAATTCAACACTTTATTGTCACATTTAGGTTTTTTTTAGATTTAGAGATACAGCGCGGAAACAGGCTCTTCCGGCCCACCGGGTCCGCGCCGCCCAGCGATCCCCGCACATTAACACCATCCTACACCCACTAGGGACAATTTTTACATTTACCAAGCCAATTAACCCCTACAAACCTGTACATCCTTGGAGTGTGGGAGGAAACCGAAGATCTTGGAGAAAACCCACGCAGGTCACGGGGAGAACGTACAAACTCCGTACAGACGGCGCCCGTAGTCGGGATGGAACCCAAGCTCACCACAGGAGCCCGTGCAGCAGAGAACAGATGCACTGCAGAGGCTCAGAGGAAACGCACTGCACGCAAGGCCCGGGCTACCTCCACTCCCACTGCAGCACCCATCCACTTGTGTCCTACGTGTGGGCGTGCCTTCCAGGCCCGGATTGGCCTCACCAGTCACTTCCGGACCCACAGTCACCAATCCTCCAACTGAAAGTGAAGCCGTGGTCATCTTCCAACCCGAAGGACGAACAACAACATATCAAGTGGAACAAATGCAGTTTAAAAGGCAACTGCTTATGGAACGTTCTATTGGAGAATCCTTCTCTGGAACAGAGTGAAAGTTAGCAGAGTTGGAACCTAGGGGATAATGTTGAGTTTCATGCGTAGATGTGGACAATGATAGATTCCAGTCTTAGAAACTTCACATCGCCAGCAAATTGCAATTTTAAAGAGTTGCAAAGATAACACTTGGGAGGAATGCAAAGCGAGCCAGTTTACTTAAATAAGAGCCAAGCAGATATTCCTGGTAATGTGAATGATTCCCAGGAAGTGCCATCCCTATTAATTATGTCTGGCCATTTTGGAATGCAATGTGCATTCATAGCTCACAATTCAAATCCAAAAGAACCTTCTGTTTTTCCTTAAAAGTTGAAAGGCCATGGATATTTCAGGGCCAATAATGCACTAACAAAAGAACATAAGAAATGGAAGAGGCGTGGATCACTTGATCCCTTGTACATGTTCTAACATTCACTTGGGTCATGACTGATCGACCACTTCAGTTCCAAAGACCTGCTGAGTTCGGTTCAGTCTTAGTTTAGAGATACAGCGCGGAAACAGGCCCTTCGGCCCACCGAGTCCGTGCCGACCGGCGATCTCTCCGTAAGCTCACACTATCCAAAACAATAGGGACAATTTACAATTTTACCAGAGACAATTAGACAATAGACAATAGGTGCAGGAGGAGGCCATTCGGCCCTTCGAGCCAGCACCACCATTCAATGTGATCATGGCTGATCATTCTCAATCAGTACCCCGTTCCTGCCTTCTCCCCATACCCCCTGACTACGCTATCCTTAAGAGCTCTATCTAGCTCTCTCTTGAATGCATTGAGAGAATTGGCCCCCAAAGCCTTCTGAGGCAGAGAATTCCACAGATTCACAACTCTCTGACTGAAAAAGATTTCCTCATCTCCGTTCTAAATGGCCTACCCCTTATTCTTAAACTGTGGCCCCTGGTTCTGGACTCCCCCAACATTGGGAACATGTTTCTAGGTTTAGATTTAGAGATACAGCGCGGAAACAGGCCCTTCGGCCCACCGAGTCCGTGCTGCCCAGCGATCCCCGCACATTAACATTATCCTACACACACTAGGGACAATTTTTTTACATATTACCCTGTCAATTAACCTACATACCTGTACGTCTTTGGAGTGTGGGAGGAAACCGAAGATCTCGGAGAAAACCCACGCAGGTCACGGGGAGAACGTACAAACTCCGTACAGACAGCGTCGGTAGTCAGGATCGAACCAGAGTCTCCGGCGCTGCAAGCGCTGTAAGGCAGCAACTCTACCGCTGCGCCACCGTGCAGCGCCACCGTGCCATTAGAGGTTTCCTGCCTCTAACGTGTCCAACCCCTTAATAATCTTATACGTTTTGCCTATTAAACCTGTTAACCTATTAACAGCGGTAGACTTGCTGCCTTACAGCGCCAGAGGCCCGGGTTAGATCCTGACCACGGGTGCTGTCTGTACGGAGATTGTACGTTCTCCCCGTGACCTGTGTGGGTTTTCTCCAGGATCTTCGATATCCCCCACACTCCAAAGACGTACAGGCTTGTAGGTTAATTGTCTTGGTAAAATTGTAAATTGTCCCTAGTGTGTGTAGGAGAGTGTTAGTGCATGGGGATCACTGGTCGGCACGGACTCGGTGGGCCGAAGGGCCTGTTTCCGCGCTGTATCTCTAAACTAAAGAGGCCATTTGGCCCAACCTGGCGGTGCTTGTAAAGAAGCAAACCATCCAAATGCAGTCAGGGGTTACGGCAGACGCTGGCGATTTACGAATAAAACTCCCCAAAAGTGCCGGAGAAGGTCAGCAAGTCTGGCAGACATGGACATGGACAGGTGACATTTTGGGTCGGGACTCAGGGCCCTTGTTCAATCTGAAGAAATATTCTTATGAAGGGTCCTAACCTGGATCTACACACTAGGGACAATTTACAGATGTGCCAATTAACCTACACACCTGGACGTCTTTGGGATGTGGGAGGTAAACGGACGAAGACCACGTGGTCACAGGGAGAACGTGCAAACTCCATACAGACATCACCAGAGGTCGGGATCGAACCCGTGTCTCTTGCGCTGTGAGGCAGCAGCTCCACCCGCTGTGCCACAGTGCTGCCCCAAACCATTTCTCATCCAACCTGTCCTCATAGTTGCAATATCCCAGTCCTGGTGAGTTCCCGATCAAACTCCTCCCCTCTGCAATGTGATCATCTCTATCCCACGCAACGGCCAGCAAGTGATTACTCAGTGATTCAACCAGTGTTTAGAGATGCAGTGTGGAAACAGGCCCTTCGGCCCACCGATTCCGTGCCGACCAACGATCCCTGGACGTTAAAACTATCCCTCACACACTCGTGACAATTTACACTTGTGCCAAGTATACAAACCCCAGCCAATTAACCGACAAACCTGTGCGTCTTTGGAGCGTGGGAGGAAACCGGTGATCTCGGAGAAAACCTTTGCGGTCACGGGGAGAAGGTACAAACTCCATACAGACGGCGCCCGTGGTCAGGATCGATTCTGGGTGTCTGGCGCTGCAAGGCAACAACTCTATCACTGCACCACCATGTCATCCAAGTGCCCTGGTCTATTCAGGACCTTATTTTGTATTCGTTTACCCCTCGGTACTGTGGCGCAGCGGTAGAGCTGTTGCCTCACAGCGCCAGAGACCCAGGTTCAATCATGACCTCGGATGTGTCTGACTGGAGCTTGCACGTACTCCCCGTGACCATGTGATGCGCCCCATTCCTCCCACATCCCAAAGACGTGCGGGTTTGTAGGTTAATTGGCCTCTGCAAAAAATTGCCTCTGGTGCGTAGGCAGTTGCAGAGAAAGTGGAATAAATCAGGTCTTAGATGCATCTCTCAACCTGAAGGCATTTTACTTCATTGTCTACTGGTATTGGTATCTGTTTACTATGGTCACGTGAGATGCAGTGAAAATACTTTCCTGATAAAAAAAACTGCATTGAGGTAGGTTGGAAGATTGGAACTAGACCATTAGTTTATGTGAGATCCATTTGAAGAACTACTGTGAATGGGTCATTGGTTGTCGCATGAACTCAGTGGGCCGAACGGCCTGTTTCCATGGTGTATCTCTAAAACTAAAGGTAGACACAAAATGCTGGAGTAACTCAGCGGGTCAGGCAGCATCTCGGGAGAGAAGAAATGGGTGACGTTTCGGGTTGAGTCCCATCAGTCTGAAGAAGGGTCTCGATCCAAAACGTCACCCATTCCTTCTCTCCCGAGATGCTGCCTGACCCGCTGAGTTACTCCAGCATTTTGTGTCTACCTTCGATTTAAACCAGCATCTTTTTTTCCTAAACTAAAACAAAAAGTAAAAGTTTAAAAAAACATCCTCGTAGCATTTCTTGCATTAGCTGTTCCTTGTCTCACTGCAGCACCCAAATGCTCTATCCCACTCTTTTCTGTGTCAAACGTATAAGATTATTAAGGGGTTGGACACGTTAGAGGCAGGAAACATGTGCCCAATGTTGGGGGAGTCCGTAACAAGGGGCCACAGTTTAAGAATAAGGGGTGGGCCATTTAGAACTGAGATGAAGAAAAACTTTTTCCGTCAGAGTTGTGAATCTGTGGAATTCTCTGCCTCAGAAGGCAGTGGAGGCCAATTCTCTGAATGCATTCAAAAGAGAGCTGGATAGTGCTCTTAAGGATAGCGGAGTCAGGGGGTATGGGGAGAAGGCAGGAACGGGGTACTGATTGAGAATGATCAGCCATGATCACATTGAATGGCGGTGCTGGCTCGAAGGGACAAATGGCCTCCTCCTGCACCTATTGTCTATTGTCTATAAAGCTACTTGACATCCCAACTGACCAAGCCTTTGATGGACCTCTCAACCGTTATGCGAGGTCCATTTACAGATCTACTGTGAATGGCCACCACCAACATGATCAAGGACCAGTCTCCCTCTTCTCCCCTCTCCCATCAGGCACAGGTACAGAAGTGTGAAAACGCACACCTCCAGATTCAGGGACGCGTTCTTCCCAGCTCTCATCAGGCAACTGAACCATCCTATCACCAACTGGAGAGCAATCCTGACCTCACATATACCTCATTGGAGACCCTCGGACCATCTCTAATCGGACTTCACTGGACTTAATCTTGCTCTAAATGTTATTCCCTGTATTCTGTATCTATGCCAGCTTGATTGTAATCATGTGTAATCTTTCCGCTGACTGGATAGCACGCAAGAAAGAAAGGTTTTCATTGTGTCTCGGTACACTAAACAAAACTAAACATGCCTGTTAGGAAAAACAAGTCCCAAGCCCCCACTTCCCCTCCTCAGTTCAGTCGTCTCTCCTCCCCCATTTAAACCACCCTTTGCTCCAAATAATGGAGGTTCTTTTAGCTGAGTAGGTTTACTGAAATGCTGCCTGGATTAGAAGGTATTGCCTCTTAGAAGAGGCAGGGCAAACTTGGATAGTCTGCTCTCGAACGTCAGAGGTTGAGAGGAGACCTGAGAGAAGCATATTGAAATATGAGAGAGGACAGACAGAGTAAAGAGTCAAAACCTTTCTCTCCCAGAGTGAAAATGTCAAAGATGAGAGGGCATAGTTTAAGGTGAGAGGGGCAAAGTTCAGAAACGATTTGCAGGGAGAAAGTTTTATTATTGATAGTTTATTGATTAGTACGGGTGTCAATGGTTGCCGGGAGAATGGGGTTGAGAGGGAAATATAGATCAGCCATGGCTGAATGGCAAAGTAGACTTGATGGGCCGATTGGCCTAATTCTGCTCCGAATTCTGACTTATGAATGTACACAGAGAGTGCCTGAAATGTGCTACCTGGGGAGGTGGTGGAGGAGGCAGACACAGTAAAGGCATTTAAGAGGTTTTTCTGTAGGTACAAGCATATTGAGGGAATGGAGGTATATGGATCACGTGCAGGCAGAGTTCAGTTTAACTCGGCATCATGCTCAGCACAGACATTGTGGGCCGAAGGGACTGTTCCTGAGCTGTACATGTTGTATGTTCTGTGTATTTCAACCATCAAGTGTCTGAAGAAGGATCTCGACCCGAAACGTCATCCATTCCTTCTCTCCATAGATGCTGCCTGTCCCGCTGATTTACTCCAGCGCCAAGCCATTCGGCCTATCATCTACTCTGCCATTGCTGGTCTACCTCTCCCTCCTAAACCCATTCTCCTGCCTTCTCCCCATAGCCCTTTGGCACCCGTATGTATCTGTACACTGTGGACGGCTCGATTGTAATCGTGTATAGTCTTTCCGCTGACAGGTTCGCACGGTGGCGCAGCGGTAGAGTTGCTGCCTTACAGTGAATGCAGCGCCGGAGACTCAGGTTCGATCCCGACTACGGGGGCCATCTGTACGGAGTTTGTACGTTCTCCCCGTGACCTGCGTGGGTTTTCTCCGAGATCTTCAGTTTCCTCCCACACTCCAAAGATGTACAGGTATGTAGGTTAATTGACTGGGTAAATGTACAAATTGTCCCTAGTGTGTGTAGGATAGTGTTAGTGTGCGGGGATCACTGGGCGGCGCGGACCCGGTGGGCCGAAGGGCCTGTTTCCGCGCTGTATCTCTAAATCTAAATCTAAAAATCTAAATCAAGTGTCTGAAGAAGGGTCTCAACCCGAAACGTCACCTATTCCTTCTCTCCAGAGATGCTGCCTGACCCGCTGAGTTACTCCAGTGTCAGGCCATTCGGCCCATCGTCTACTCTGCCATGGCTGGTCTATCTCTCCCTCCTAAACCCATTCTCCTGCCTTCTCCCCATAGCCCTTTGGCACCCATATGTATCTGCACACTGTGGATTGTAATCGTGTATAGTCTTTCAGCTGACTGGATCGCACGCAACAAAAACAGTTTTTGTGTCTGTCAAGTGAACAAATGACCTTCACTCTTGCTGTACTGCATTTCCAAAGCGAGATAGTGGGAGACAGTCAGCAGGATACACAGTGAACCGATTGTGTTACATGGCGACTTCAGTGATAACATCATCTCACCAGTTTGAATAGGATTACTGCAATTCTAGTCAATTCATACATACTAAATTGCGCTGTATAGTGTTGTCCAAATGTCATCACAAATTCATGAGACTTTAATTGCCACTAATCCTGTCCGATCAAGGGGACCAGGATTCCATGTCGAGAGTAGATCTAGATTAATCGACAAATCCCCTCTCGATTAACTCCCCTCTCCCATCAGGCAAGAGGTACAGAAGTGTGAAAGCACACACCTCCAGATTCGGGGACAGTTCCTTCCCAGCTGTTATCAGGCAACTGAACCATCCTGTAACCATCAACTGAACCATCAACTGAACCATCCTGTAACCATCAACTGAACCATCAACTGAACCATCCTGTAACCATCAACTGAACCATCAACTGAACCATCCTGTAACCATCAACTGAACCATCAACTGAACCATCCTGTAACCATCAACTGAACCATCAACTGAACCATCCTGTAATCATCAACTGAACCATCAACTGAACCATCAACTGTAAAAAACTAGAGAGCAGTTCTGACCTACCATCTACCTCATCGAAGACCCTCGGCCCATCTTTAATCGGACATTATCTTGCACTAAACGCCATTCCCTTTATCATAAGGCCATAAGGAATAGGAGCAGAATTAGGCCATTTGGCCCATCGTCTACTCCGCCATGGCTGGACTATCTCTCCCTCCTAAACCCATTTTCCTGCCTTCTCCCCATAACGTCTGACACCCATATGTATCTGTACACTGTGGACGGCTCGACTGTAATCATGTATAGTCTTTCCGCTGACTGGATAGCATGCAACAAAAACAGTTTTTCGCTGTGACTCAGTACACGTGACGATAAACTAAACATACCTAAACCAAAAACAAAGTTAAAACTCAATATCTTTGACAATCTCACTGCTGCGTGCCCTGAGGGCGGTGTGGTGGATCGAGGCAGCACTGGACAGCATTACCAAGTGTTGGGTTACGAGTTACTCTGTTGCACACTCTGCTGGCATGTTTCCCGAGTGTGGAAGGAGAATTTTGTCAATGGACATTGTTCCCGCCACCCAAACAGGACAAGCCCCATGAATAGACACGAAGAGCTGGAGTAACTCAATGGGTCAGGCAGCGTCTCAGAAGAATAGGAGTAGATGATAGAAACATAGAAAATAGGTGCAGGAGGAGGTCGTTCGGCCCTTCGAGCCAGCACAGCCAATCATTGTGATCATGGCTGATTGTCCCCAATCAATAACCCGTGCCTTCTCCCCATATCCTTTGATTCCACTAGCCCCTAGAGCTCTATCTAACTCTCTCTTAAATTCATCCAGTGATTTGGCCTCCACTGCCCTCTGTGGCAGAGAATTCCACAAATGCACAACTCTCTGTTGGCCTATTCCTACACCTATTGTCTATTGTCTATTGTCTATTGTCTATTGTCTATTGTCTATTGTCTATTGTCTATTGTCTATTGTCTATTGTCTATTGTCTATTGCCTCTGGGTGCCTCTGGCCTCCCCTTTATTCTAAGACTGTGGCCCCTGGTTCTGGACTCGCCCAACATTGGGAACATTTTTCCTGCATCTAGCTTGTCCAGTCCTTTTATAATTTTATATGTTTCTATAAGATCCCCTCTCATCCTTCTAAACTCCAGTGAATACAAGCCTAGTCTTTCCAATCTTTCCTCATACGTCAGTCCCGCCATCCCAGGGATCAACTTCGTGAACCTACGCTGCACTGCCTCAATTACAAGGATGTCCTTCCTCAAATTAGAAGACCAAAACTGTACACAATACTCCAGATGTGGTCTTACCAGGGCCCTACACAACTGCAGAAGAACCTCTTTACTCCTATACTGAAATCCTCTCGTTATGAAGGCCGACATTCCATTAGCTTTCTTCACTGCCTGCTGTACCTGCATGCCAACTTTCAGTGACTGGTGTACAAGGACACCCAGGTCTCGCTGCACCTCCCCCTTACCTAACCTAACTCCATTGAGATAATAATCTGCCTCATTGTTTTTGCCGCCAAAGTGGATAATCTCACATTTATCTATATTATACTGCATCTGCCACACATCTGCCCACCCACTCAACCTGTCCAGGTCACCCTGCAACCTCCTAACATTCTCTTCACAGTTTACACTGCCAGCCAGCTTTGTGTCATCCGCAAACTTGCTAGTATTGCTTCTAATTCCAACATCCAAATCATTAATATATATTGTAAACAGTTGCGGCCCCAACACCGAGCCTTGCGGCACTCCACTCGCCACTGCCTGCCATTCTGAAAAGGACCTGTTTACTCCTACTCTTTGCTTCCTGTCTGCCAACCAATTTTCTATCCATGTCAACACCCTACCCCCAATACCATGTGCTCTTATTTTAGTCACCAATCTCCCGTGCGGGACCTTATCAAAGGCTTTCTGGAAGTCTAGGTACACTACATCCACTGGCTCCCCTTCTTCCATTTTACTTGTCACATCCTCAAAAAATTCCAGAAGATTAGTCAAGCATGATTTCCCTTTCATAAATCCATGCTGATTTGGACTTATCCTTTTACTGCTATCCAAATGCACCGTTATTACCTCTTTAATAATTGACTCCAACATCTTTCCCACCACCGAAGTCAGGCTAACTGGTCTGTAATTCCCCGTTTTCCCTCTCGCTCCTTTCTTGAAAAGTGGGATAACATTAGCTATCCTCCAATCCACAGAAACTGATCCTGAATCTATTGAACATTGGAAATGATCACCAATGCATCCACTATTTCTAGAGCCACCTCCCTGAGGACCCTGGGATGCAGACCATCAGGCCCAGTGGATTTAACATCCTTCAGTCTCATTAGTTTACCCAATATTATTTCTCGCCTAATGAAAATTTCTTTCAGTTCCTCTACCTGGAGTATTGTGTGCAGTTTTGGTCTCCTAACCTGAGGAAAGACGTTCTTGCCTTAGAGGGAGTACAGAGAAGGTTCACCAGATTAATCCCTGGGATGGCGGGACTTGCATATGAGGAAAGACTGGATAGACTGGGCTTGTACTCGCTGGAATTTAGAAGACTGAGGGGGGATCTTATAGAAACATATAAAATTCTTAAGGGGTTGGAGAGGCTAGATGCGGGAAGATTGTTCCCGATGTTGGGGGAGTCCAGAACCAGGGGTCACAGTTTAAGGATAAGGGTCTTTTAGGACCGAGATGAGAAAACATTTTTTCACACAGAGTGGTGAGTCTGTGGAATTCTCTGCCACAGAAGGTAGTTGAGGCCAGTTCATTGGCTATATTTAAGAGAGAGTTAGATGTGGCCCTTTTTGCTAAAGGGATCAGGGGGTATGGAGAGAAGGCAGGTACAGGCTACTGAGCTGGGTGATCAGCCATGATCATATTGGCTCGAAGGGCCGAATGGCCTACTCCTGCACCTATTTTCTATGTTTCTATGTTTCTATGTTACCCCCTAGATCCTCTGTCCTCCAATACATCTGGGAGATTGTTTGTGTCTTCCTTAGTGAAGACAGTTCCGAAGTACCTGTTCAACTCTCCCCCTCCCCTTCCATACCTTATTTAGTTTAAAATCACCCATGTAGCAGTGACAAACCTGCCTGCCAGAATGCTGGTCCCCCACCTGTTAAGGTGCAGTCCATCCCTTTTGTACAATTCCCCCTTATCCCAAAACAGATCCCAGTGATCTAAAAATCGAAATCCCTGCCCCATGCACCATTTGCAGATGATACAAAGCTGGGTGGTAGTGTGAACTGTAAGGAAGATGCTATGAGGTTGCAGGGTGACTTGGACAGGTTTTGTGAGTGGGCGGATGCATGGCAGATGCAGATTAATGTGGATAAGTGTGAGGTTATCCACTTAGTCATGAAGTGCTTTGAAAGGCTGGTCCTCTCACACATCAAATCCAGCATCCCTGACTCACTGGACCCACATCAATTTGCATACAGGGCAAATAGATCCACAGAGGACGCCATCTCTTTGGCTCTTCACACTGTCCTGACTCACCTAGAGAGACAGGGCACATACGTGAGGATGCTATTCATAGACTATAGCTCCGCCTTCAACACGGTCATCCCCACCAAGCTCAGGTGTGGTGCTACGGAGCTCTGTTTCAATCACTCGATCGAGTGAGTTCTAAACATTTTTTGGAATTCGGAGGAGGTACAGCGGTACTCTAAACATCTTTGGGTATTGCTGCGATGCTACAGAAATCTTTTAAAAAGATTTCTGTGTGTTTTGGGGCTGCAAGCGGTGTTATCATCATCATATCATATCATATATATACAGCCGGAAACAGGCCTTTTCGGCCCACCAAGTCCGTGCCGCCCAGTGATCCCCGTACATTAACATTATCCTACACCCACTAGGGATAATTTTTACATTTACCCAGCCAATTAACCTACATACCCGTACGTCTTTGGAGTGTGGGAGGAAACCGAAGATCTCGGAGAAAACCCACGCAGGTCACGGGGAGAACGTACAAACTCCTTACAGTGCAGCACCCGTAGTCAGGATCGAACCTGAGTCTCCGGCGCTGCATTCGCTGTAAAGCAGCAACTCTACCGCTGCGCTACCGTGCCGCCCGTCAGTTATCAACTGACTGCTCAGCTCCCACTACTGAGGCTGGCAACCTGCCAGGAAACTGTGGTGCACAAAAAGGGGGAGAAAAACCTGTCTGGACTGATACACCTGTGTCCAGAACAACCCCCCCCCCCCCCCCCCCTACTGCCTCGTCGCTACTGACCGGACGGGTCTGGTTTTCGTGCGGTGTGGGAGTTTTTCTACACCCTCGACCTTCTTCTGCGGCCTTGAGACCTGGAGCTGAAGGAGCCTCCTCTCTATCAGAGATAGGCTTCCAACAATAACAGACTGCAGGTGAATCCCTTTCGTTGCTGCAGGAGCAGCGAAGACCAGCGGGGATTGCTTGAGAAAGTCTGCAGCTCACCAGGGAATGCAGGAGAGCCGAGATACTCGGGCCAAGAGGCCGTGACGCAGCAGTTTCTAGTGGGAGCCGCCATTATTGACGTTCGAGGCAACACCACTCGCCTCCCTCCCTTGAACTGTTCTACACTTGTTTGTGTGTTTGGACTTGGCCCCGTGCCTTTTGGATTGTCTGTCTTTGTGTATCAGTGTTTTTGTTTCACTGTAGTGCCTGATACCATGCAGGGTCAGCGTTCTGGGGGATCGGGGCCTTCGGGGAGTTATGCTAAGGCGGCTGCTTCAGCTGCTTCGGCTGCTCCTCTGGGGGCCCGGTTCCCCATGAGGAACCTACCCTTTGAACATGGGGTCAGGTGCTGCATGCCCCCCCAAATGAACCTGGAGGACTGCGCGGCTGCTGTGGCAGTGGCAGCCAAGCCTGTAGGCATTGTGTATGTGGGTAAAATGTTTGGGAAGGGTGTGTTCTTTCTGGAGTCCGTTAAGGGGGTGAACGCGACTGTAAGTAAAGGGGTCACAGTGGGTGGACTTTTCTTACAGGTCGAGCCCCTGGGGTCCAACACGCAGCGGGTGGTCCTATCCAACGTCCCGCCCTGCATCAAGAACGAGGCCCTCCTTCCCCACCTTCATACCCTGGGGAAGATCCTCACCGACATCACCCCAATACCCATGGGATTTCGCAGGAAGGACTTGCAGCACGTTCTCTCCCTCCGGCGCCAGTTGACAATGTTGCTGGACCGGGAGGAGGTGGTCGACGGGCGCTTCTGTGTCCAGCAGGATGGGCGAGACTTCACCATCTTCTGGACATTGGACCGCCCGAGGTGCCACGCCTGCAGGGAAGTGGGGCATATTCGGAGGAATTGCCCCAAATCCCGGGCGGAGGCCTCCGCCTCCGGTGCCACTAACCCCCCTCCCCCCCCCCACTCCCACTCCCCCTGTAGTTGAGTCAGGGAACCCTGGGGATGGGGAGGGTCAAAAGAAGGGGGGCAAGGTGGCAAAGAAGATAAGGCACCTGGGGAACAAACCCCCCGGGGATAAGACTTTGCCACCCATGCCGTCACCTCCCGTTAGGGGGTCCGCAAGCCCCATAATCCAGCCAGGGGCGGAGGGGATTGGGTGGGAGGAGGGGGAACCGCAGACTAGGGTTGCTCAGGTGACCTCAGAGTCTGTGAGCTCCTCCCATTCGAAAAAAAGAAGGAGGAATCTCTCCAGGGAGGAGCAGAAGGGGGACATAGGGGAATCTTCCAGTGGGGTGGGGAGTGCTGTGGTGAAGGATGACTCCTGCCCTCTGGTTCAGTCCCGGTTCCATGCTCTGAAGGGGTTTCTGGGGAGGGTGGTGATGGGGACCACTCGGGTGTAATGGAGCAGGGAGAGATTCCTGTTGGGGAGGGAATCCCGATTCATGCACCCGAGGAAGCCCAGGAGCAACCCACCCAGGACGAGGTTGAGAACACGCCTGTGGAGTTAGGGATAGTAGGCGGGGAGGGGGAAGGGGAAACCAGCCCTTCTCTCCCGCAGGACCTGGCTCCAGAGGGACTCCCTGAGTCTGGGGCACCAGAGTCCACTCTGGGCCCAACTGGTGGAGGGATAGACCCCACTGTCAATGGTCTTGACTCCCCAGGTACACCCGAGGAAGGCCCCTCTGCCACTGGCCCCACGGTGGGGACTGAGGTGGAGGTGAGACCAGAGGGTGGGGAAGAGGCAACCGCTGCGCAGAGTGGGGCGGGAGTCTCAAACACAGAAGGTGTGTCCAAGGATGGGAATGGTGACTCCATCTGCAGTGGGGGGGTGGAAGGGGACTCCTCGGACAATGAATCAATGGATGTTCTCACTGCCCCCGACGCCACTCCTCTCATTCCAGTGGAGGAGATCCGCGAGTTCATCGCGGCCACCGAAGGAGCCCAACATCGGCCCAAACTGGCCTCCCTCCGGTGGCCGAACTTACAAGGGGTCACCAGCTCCCTGAACCTCATCCTCAGAAGGAAGGGGAGGGGAAAGGGAGGGACGGGGGTGAAGGGAGGGATGGGGGTGAAGGGGAACGACCGGCGTCAGCTCAGGTCTTTCTTGGACGACCTGGAAAAGGACGCCGAGGCCCAGAGCAGCGTCGTTCCTGCTGAGGGTAGAGGGACCATTAGAGCGTCCCTTGTTGCCAAGATCCGGAAGGTGAAACGCACTGCCAATCCATCTAGGGTCCGTAGCGGCAAAGGCGACTCTGCTGTCAGTGACCAGGGGACTGGTGAGGGGATCTAGTGTACTCCTGACATGGCGATCACCATAGCCAGTTATAACATCAATGGCAGCAGGGGGCCTCTCCGCAGGTTTAACCATCTCTCAACCCTGAGGGATGGAAACATGCGGTGAGCTTCCTGCAGGAAACCCACACCATCCCAGGAGACGAGTCCACCTGGCTCCTGGAGTGGAGTGGTGAGGTCTTCATGAGCCACCTCAGCTCCATTTCCAGTGGGGTGGCCATTTTGTTGGCCCCGAATTTCCGGCCAGAAATCCTAAAGGTCCAAGACGTACAGGTATGTAGGTTAATTGGCTGGGTAAATGTAAAAATTGTCCCTAGTGGGTGAAGGATAGTGTTAATGTATGGGGATCACTGGGCGGCACGGACTTGGAGGGCCGAAAAGGCCTGTTTCCGGCTGTATATATATGATATGATATGATAATTGGTGCCAGGCCGCTTGCTTCACCTGGCCATGCGCCTGGATGGCGTGCCGCTACATTTTGTCAACGTGTACGCCCCCAAGCCCGCCGTGTTGCAGACGTGCCTGTTCCGAGAGGTGTCTACCCTTTTGAGCTCCATCGACCCTGGCGACTGCGTGATCCTCGGGGGAGGGTCCGCGTACTGGCACTTTAACAACCGGCTGCTGGAGGATCACCGCTTCCGGGACTCGTTTGTGAGGTTCTGGACCACTTGGAAGGGGAAGAGGGGAGGATTTCACTCCCTGCGGCTATGGTGGGACGTGGGCAAGGCCCACATCCGGCGTTTCTGTCAGACAGCTCGGGAGTGAGCTGCTCGATTTGGATTCGCGTCTAAGTCAGACCGGTGGGGACCCGACCCTCTGGAGGGAATACCAGGAGAAGAAGGACGCGCTGAAGGAGCTGCAGTTACAGCAATCCCGAGGCGCGTATGTGAAGTCGCGGATCCAAATGCTCCACGATTTGGACCGCGGTTCACCCTTCTTCTACTCGCTGGAGAAGTGGCGGGGAGTCTGTCAGCAGTTAGTGGAGCTGCTCGCTGACGATGACTCCCCCGTCACCGAACCAGAAGACATCAACGCGGCGGTTCGTTCCTTTTATGGGACCTTGTTTTCACCGGATAGCTCCGGCGTGGACGAGTGCAGTGATCTGTGGGAAGGTCTAGCCACGGTCGGCCCGGAGGGTGCCGAGCGTCTGGACGCCCCCCTGACACTAGACGAACTGACCGCGGCCCTCCATCAGATTCAAAGGGGCAAATCCCCTGGCCTGGACGGCCTGACAGCAGAGTTCCTCCGCACTTTCTGGGGGACCCTGGGGGAGGACTACACCATGGTCCTGAGGGAGAGCCTGGCGACCGGGGAGATGCCCCTGTCTTGGCGGAGGGCTGTAGTGGTCCTTCTGCTCAAGAAGGGTGATCTCCGCCTACTAAAGAACTGGCGCCCGGTCTCCCTCCTCTGTACCGATTACAAGGTCTTTGCTAAGGCAATGGCCAACCGTCTGGGCCCAGTGCTGGCCCAAGTGATCCACCCTGACCAGTCTTACACAGTCCCGGCCGGTCCATCCAGGACAATATCCATCTGGTCCGGGACCTGGTCTACCTGGCTCAGGAGACCGGTGTAACCACTGCCTTTCTCTCCCTTGACCAGGAGAAGACTTTCGACAGGGTGGATCACGAGTATCTGGTGAGGACTCTGCGGGCGTTTGGGTTCGGACCGCACTTTGTGGCCCAGATCCGACTTCTATACGCCTCTGCGGAGTGCCTCATCAAGGTCAACGGATCCTTGACGGCCCCCATTTCCTTCCGCAGAGGAGTACGTCAGGGCTGCCCCATGTCAGGCCAACTGTACGCCATCTGCGTGGAGCCATTCCTTAGTCTGCTTCGGAGGAGGTTGACGGGCTTGGTTCTACGCGAGCCAGATATGGAGGTGGTCCTCTCGGTCTATGCCGATGACGTGCTCCTCATGGTCACTGACCCCGCTGATCTGCAGAGGATGCGCGAGTGCCAACGAGTCTTCTCGGCCGCCTCCTCTCCAAGGATCAATTGGGGGAAATGTTCTGGACTCTTGGTGGGTCCATGGCAGGTGGACTCCCTCCCTGAGGAGATGCGGTTTTTCACGTGGAGCACCACGCACCTCCTTTACTTGGGAGTCTACCTGAGTCCCGTTGCGGAGACCTGGCTGGCGAACTGGCAGGAGCTGGAGTTGAAAGTCGTCGCCCGGCTTGGGCGCTGGTCAGGTCTCCTCAGCGTGCTTTCCTACCGGGGCAGGGTGTTGGTCATTAACCAACTCGTGGCTTCCCTGCTCTGGTACAGATTGACCACATTGGTCCCATCAGCCACTTTTGCTGGGATCATCCAGAAGAAGTTGGTGGACTTCTTCTGGGGCAACGGAAAGCACTGAGTCTCTGCAGCGGTCCTGAGTCTCCCGATTGAGGAGGGCGGGCAGTCGCTGGTGTGCATCCGCACCCAGTTGGTGGCTCTCCGCCTCAGGACTCTGCAGAGATACCTGTACTCGGAGCGTCCTCCCAGGTGGCACGTGCTGGCGACGCACTTTTTCCAACGGGGCCGCTGCCTTCAAGCAGGTACGCGGATCCCGATGGTGGGCTTCTGCCGTGCTATCCTGCTGGGAATGCCCGGCTTCTACCGGGACTTGCTGAGAGTCTGGAACCTGGTTGCTGTCGACCGGGCCCCCCCTCCGCTGACGGAGGGTGGCGGCCCAGGCGTGAGAGCAGCCGGCCCTTGTCCCGCCCCGCTGGGCGTCGGAGAGGCTCAAATGTGTGGAGTACCTGCGGCTGAGCAAACCCCCGCTCAGCCGGAAGTACTCGTCGGACCGAGGCGCCGTAATCCTTCCCGGGAGCCGGTCCCACACAACATGAGCCACATTTCCTCGATACCCTTCATCTCCCTCCGAGACGCAGGGAGGCGTGTCCTGTACGGGCTCCTCCTCCACACCCTGCACTTCCTCGCCCTGGTCCACCGTCCGGACACTAAGTGGCGGTCGGTGTTGCCTTCCGGTCGCGAGGTGACCCCGCGGTGGGGGTCCCTCTACGCAGGAATTCTGCCCCTCTCCATCGGGGACCTGGGGTGGAAGGTATTGCACCGAGGAGTCCCCTGCAACCTGTTCCTCGCGCGGTTCACAGACTCGCCAGCCGCCTGCCACTTTTGCGGGTTGGAAGAGTCTGTGTACCACGTGTACATGCAGTGTGTGAGGTTGCAGCCCCTGTTCCAATATCTAAAGGGGCTGCTCCTTGCTTTTTGGCTGCATTTTTCAACCACCATCCTCATCTTTGGACACCATGTGCGTGGGGGAGAGGGTAGGGCCGAAGATGTCCTGGTTGGGTTGCTCCTGGGCCAGGCCAAGCTGGCCATCCGCGACTCACGGCGCCAGGCGGAAGAGGGCTCTGCCCGAGCCAGCTGCCTGCCCCTTTTCCGGGGTTACGTCCATGCCAGGGTGGTGTTGGAGAGGGACTACGCGCAGTCCACGGGCACCCTGGAGGATTTCCGGGACCGCTGGGCACCGCGGGGGATTGGATGTATCCTGGATGGGGATTGTAATATAATTGTATAATAGTTTCAATAGGTATATTTGTTTGTATAATATTCTGGTGGTGGGTTCTGTTTTGGTTTTATTGTATTGTATATATTATTTTAATATTTGAATAAATATTTTTGATAAAAAAAAACCCAAAAAAAAAACCCACCATTGTCAAGTTTGCAGACGACACAACGGCGATCGGGCTGATCACCAACGGGGATGAAACAAACTATAGAGCGGAGGTGCAGAACCTGGCGGACTGGTGCTCGGAGAACAACCTGTCCCTAAATACCACCAAGACCAAGGAGCTGATCATCAACTTCCGTAGGTCACATAACGGGGAATATGCCCCGATCTCTATCAACGGGGACAGTGTGGAGAGAGTGTCCAGCTTCAAGTTTCTGGGCACTCACATTTCGGAGGACCTAACATGGTCCAATAACACTGCTGCGCTGGTCAAGAAGGCACAGCAACGAATGTTCTACCTGAGAACACTGAAAAAGTCTGGTCTACCCCAACAGCTGCTGACGACCTTCTACTGCTGCACAATAGAGAGCATCCTAACGCATGGCATCCCTGTGTGGTACCTCAGCTGCACGGAGGCAGAAAGGAAAGCTCTACAGCGGGTAGTCCATAGAGCTCAGAGGGCCATCGGAAAACAGTTACCAGACTTGGAGGGCATCTACAACACACGATGCCTCAGGAAAGCCACCAGCATCCACAAAGACTCTTCACACCCCTGCAACAGTCTGTTCGAACTCCTTCCATCGGGCAGACGATACAAGGCCTTCTACGCCCGCACCTCCAGACTCAGGAACAGCTTCATCCCCAGGGCCATAGCTGCTATGAACTGGTCCTGCTGAGCCGGATGGTCACAACGCATAGATCAACTTGCACTTTACCCTGTCTAAAACTGTTACAATTGTTTCGTTGGGTTGCTGTTGTCTAAATTACTTAAATTATTGCATCGTCTGGGAGGCGCATTCCCAATCTCGTTGTACCCCTGGGTACAATGACAGTAAAGATATATTGTATTGTATTGTATTGTATTGTATTTGGTGGTAGAAAAGGAAGGCAGAGTATTATCTGAATGGTGTCAAGTTCGGAAAAGGGGATGTACAACGAGATCTGGGTGTCCTAGTGCATCAGTCACTGAAAGGAAGCATGCAGGTACAGCAGGCAGTGAAGAAAGCAAATGGAATGTTGGCCTTCATAACAAGAGGAGTTGAGTATAGGAGCAAAGAGGTCCTTCTGCAGTTGTACAGGGCCCTAGTGAGACCGCACCTGGAGTACTGTGTGCAATTTAGGTCTCCAAATTTGAGGAAGGATATTCTTGCTATTGAGGGCGTGCAGCGTAGGTTTACTAGGTTAATTCCCGGAATGGCGGGACTGTCATATGTTGAAAGACTGGAGCGACTAGGCTTGTATACACTAGAATTTAGAAGGATGAGAGGAGATCTTATCGAAACGTGTAAGATTATTAAGGGGTTGGACATGTTAGAGGCAGGAAACATGTTCCCAATGTTGGGGGAGTCCAGAACAAGGGGCCACAGTTTAAGAATAAGGGGTAGGCCATTTAGAACTGAGATGAGGAAAAACTTTTTCAGTCAGAGAGTTGTGAATCTGTGGAATTCTCTAGCTCAGAAGGCAGTAGAGGCCAATTCTATGAATGCATTCAAGAGAGAGCTGGATAGAGCTCTTAAGGATAGCGGAGTCAGGGGGTATGGGGAGAAGGCAGGAACCGGGTACTGATTGAGAATGATCAGCCATGATCACATTGAATGGCGGTGCTGGCTCGAAGGGCCGAATGGCTTCCTCCTGCACCTATTGTCTATTGTCTATTTCCTCAGCCACACATTCAGGTCGTGTATCTTCCTGTTCCTGCTCTCGCCAGCACGAGGAACTGGAAGCAAACCGGAGATAACCACCCTGGAGATCCTGCTTTTCAGTATTTTTCTGAGCTCTCTAAAGTCACGCTGCGGAATATCCATCCCCTTCTTTCCGACATCGTTTGTGCCAACATGCACTACCACTTCCGGCTGTTCACCTTCGCCCTTGAGGATTCCCTGCACTCTGTCCGTGAAATCCTGGATCCTGGCACCAGGGAGGAAGCACACCATCCTCGAATCCCACCTGTTGCCGCAGAAACCCCTGTCCGTACCTCTCACGATGGAGTCCCCTACTACCACGGCGTTGCCTGACGTCGGCCTCTTTGGGTTTGGCTCAACAGCACGTTTTGTTTCGCAGACCAGTCTGCCACTCAGTGTGGCAACGTCTTCTTCCCCATGGGTCTTCTTCCAAGTGGGTGAACCTGTTCTCCAGAGGCACAACACCCAGGGGCCTTTGCACTCCTTGTTTCCTTCCATTTCTCACTGTCACCCACCTTCTCTCTTCCAGTACCTTTGATGTAACAATCTCACTGCAGGACTTGTCCAGGAACGACTCAGTTTCTCGGACGAACCTGCGGTCATCCACTTGCTTCTCCAGTTCCCCAACACGGTCCTTCAGGAGCTGTACTGATTGAGAATGATCAGCCATGATCACATTGAATGGCGGTGCTGGCTCGAATGGCCGAATGGCCTCCTCCTGCACCTATTGTCTATTGTCTATTGTCTACCTGGATACACTTCGCACACTTGTAGCAGCCAGAGGCACCAGCAGTGTCCCTGACCTCCCACATCCTGCAAGAACTGTGAGTCTTTGGCTGTGAGTCTTTGGCTGTGAGGAGGCTGAGGGAGGATCCCAAGCAAGCTGATTCAGTGTGATGCTTGCAGGATGTGGGAGGTCAGCGACGCTGCTGGTGCCTCTGGCTGCTGCTAGTGTGGGAAGTGTATCCAGGTACAGCTGCAGTTCCTACCTGCACAAGCCCCACAAATAGACTGATTGCTTTTCCTCGTGACCGCGGCCCCTGAGGGCCTCTGGAATACGCGGAAGCAACGACGGAAAGATTATCGAATAGCGCATTCCTCGTAAAATAAAACCGTCTTCGTTTTCCCCCAGAGATGCTGCCTGACCCGTTGAGTTACTCCAGCACTCAATGTCTTTAATTGTGTCGAACGAGCGGCCATTTTAACAGCGACCATTCAGTAAAGATGGGCGGCAAAATGGTGCAGCTGGTAGAGCCTCTACCTCACAGCGCCGGAGTACAAGCGAATTTACAGAAAACTCTGCTTTAAGTGTCGAATAGGTCAGGAGGACACATTATTGGCAACAATGCTGAATACAAGATTCAACTGTCAGCTCCTTATGCCAGTTTACCCAGTAAACGCGGCACGGTAGCGCAGCGGTAGAGTTGCTGCTTTACAGCGAATGCAGCGCCGGAGACTCAGGTTCGATCCTGACTACGGGTGCTGCACTGTAAGGAGTTTGTACGTTCTGCCCGTGACCTGCGTGGGTTTTCTCCGAGATCTTCGGTTTCCTCCTACACTCCAAAGACGTACAGGTATGTAGGTTAATTGGCTGGGTAAATGTAAAAATTGTCCCTAGTGGGTGTAGGATAGTGTTCATGTACGGGGATCGCTGGGCGGCACGGACTTGGTGGGCCGAAAAGGCCTGTTTCCGGCTGTATATATATGATGATATGATATGATGATAAACAAAAATCAGATTCATTTATGACCTTGGGTGCTCTCTGGGTGAGGTCAGTTCATTGGCTATATTTAAGAGGGAGTTAGATGTGGCCCTTGTGGCTAAAGGGATCAGGGGGTATGGAGAGAAGGCAGGTACGGGATACTGAATTGGATGATCAGCCATGATCATATTGAATGGCGGTGCGTACAGGCTCGAAGGGCCGAATGGCCTACTCCTGCACCTATTTTCTATGTTTCTATGTTTCTATGGGTAGAGTTTGCATGTTCTCCCTGTGACTGTGTGGCTTTCTATCTTTTGTGCTGGTTCTTTGTTCCTGCATGTGGTCGGTTTGATTCCACTTATTCGGCCTGCATGGCAGGGTGCAGTGAAGAGTGGGGAAGGAAGGAACACGAGCTGGCTGCCTGGCAGTGGTGATAAACAGCCCCGACTTTGCTGAACAACATCCCCGGAGCTTTCAGGCGCGCAGCGATCGCGCGGCAGGACTCGGCGTTGAAGCACACACATCCAAGGCTCTGCACCACGTTGCAGGCCGAGTCTCCGAGCGAACTCTCCAGATTGCCCAGCAGCGCTGAGAGTGTTTATCAAAGTCCCCCACAATGAGGTCTCAGAGGTGATTGGGAAGGAATGATGATGGGGGCCGGAACTGGGGCTGAGGGAGTGGGAGATGGAGGACAAGACCCCTTAACACCTGCAGTCAGGAAAAGCTCTCAGCATGTGGTTGGAGTCAGGCCCCAAGTATGCTGACAAGCTGTTTGTTGGTTGTTAATGGTTCTCATGTGTGTGGAGGAACCCCCTTGGTAGGAGTGGATCGGAGGTTAGTGAATGTTCATCTGTCAAGTGAGAGTGGTTTCACGATGGAATAATTGTGAACATATCTGCCTTTGCCGTTCCATTTGTTACAAACTTTGCTCGCCTCCTCTGAAGAAGGGTCTCGACCCGAAACGTCACCCGTTCCTTCTCTCCAGAGATGCCGCCTGTCCTGCTGAGTTACTCCGGCATTTTTGTGTCTGTTCTCCTTTAATTCCTTTCATTCTTTTGGAAGTCGAGCCAAAAGGAATCGGGAAAGGGGAGGTTTCCTTGCAGGCAATGGAGGGATGTGGGCCATGTGCAGGCAGACGAGATGAGTTCAGCTTGGCATTATGTTCGGCACGGGCATTGTGGGCCGAAGGGCCTGATCGTGTGCTGTACTGTCCTATGTTCTGTGCTCTGCGGAGTAGAAAGGGTCTCGGATCTGATCACTGGTGGGTTTCTTGCAGAAGTTGAAGTGAATCTTTCCAGGAAATAATCTATCTTATACATTGCGGATGCACAGAGCCTTTTACCCAGAGTAGGGGAATTGAAAAGCAGGCAATCATAGGTTTAAGGTGTGAGGGGGAAGATTTAAAAGCAACCTGCGAGGCAACCTTCTTGCACTCAAGAGTGTGGTGGGTATTTGGAACAAGCCGCCAGGGAAGGTAGTTGAGGCAGGTATTATAACAGCATTTAACAGACATGTGGACAGGTACATGGACAGGAAAGGTGCCGAACGTGGGCAAATGGGACTTGAGTGGACGGGCATCTTGGTTAGCATGGGCACGTTGGGCCCAAGGGCCTGTCTCTGCGTCGCATGACTATAAGACAAGTAACTGCAGATGCTGGTATCTTGCTGGAAGGAATCACCACTCTTTCCCCATGGAAAGAGCTGTGGGAGAAGATTTTTAGATTTTTTTTAGGTTTAAAGATACAGTGCAGAAACAGGCCCTTCGGCCCACCGGGTCCGCGCCGCCCAGTGATCCCCGCACATTAACACGATCCTACTAGGGACAATTTTACATTTGCCCAGCCAATTAACCTACAAACCTGTACCTCTTTGGAGTGTGGGAGGAAACCGAAGATCTCGGAGAAAACCCACGCAGGTCACGGGGAGAACGTACAAGGTCCCACATAGGAGAGTAGTGGGCAAAATTAGGGCACATGGTATTGGGGTTAGGGTACTGACATGGATAGAAAATTGGTTGACAGACAGAAAGCAAAGAGTGGGGATAAATGGGGCCCTTTCGGAATGGCAGGCAGTGACCAGTGGGGTACCGCAAGGTTCGGTGCTGGGACCCCAGCTATTTACAATATACATTAATGACTTAGACGAAGGGATTAAAAGTACCATTAGCAAATTTGCAGATGATACTAAGCTGGGGGGTAGTGTGAATTGTGTGGAAGATGCAATAAGGCTGCAGGGTGACTTGGACCGGTTGTGTGATGCAGTTTAATGTAGATAAGTGTGAGGTTATTCACTTTGGAAGTAAGAATAGAAAGGCAGATTATTATCTGAATGATGTCAAGTTAGGAGGAGGGGGAGTTCAACGAGATCTGGGTGTCCTAGTACATCAGTCAATGAAAGGAAGCATGCAGGTACAGCAGGCAGTGAAGAAAGCCAATGGAATGTTGGCCTTCATAAGAAGAGGAGTTGAGTATAGGAGCAAAGAGGTCCTTCTACAGTTGTACCGGGCCCTGGTGAGACCGCACCTGGAGTACTGTGTGCAGTTTTGGTCTCCAAATTTGAGGAAGGATATTCTTGCTATGGAGGGCGTGCAGCGTAGGTTCACTAGGTTAATTCCCGGAATGGCGGGAATGTCATATGTTGAAAGGCTGGAGCGATTGGGCTTGTATACACTGGAATTTAGAAGGATGAGGGGGGATCTTATTGAAACATATAAGATAATTAGGGGATTGGACACATTAGAGGCAGGAAACATGTTCCCAATGTTGGGGGAGTCCAGAACAAGGGGCCACAGTTTAAGAATAAGGGGTAGGCCATTTAGAACGGAGATGAGGAATAACTTTTTCAGTCAGAGAGTGGTGAAGGTGTGGAATTCTCTGCCTCAGAAGGCAGTGGAGGCCAGTTCATTGGATGCTTTCAAGAGAGAGCTGGATAGAGCTCTTAAGGATAGCGGAGTGAGGGGGTATGGGGAGAAGGCAGGAACGGGGTACTGATTGAGAGTGATCAGCCATGATCGCATTGAATGGCGGTGCTGGCTCGAAGGGCTGAATGGCCTACTCCTGCACCTATTGTCTATTGTCTATTGTCTATTGTCTATTGTCTATTGTAACTCCGTACAGACAGCACCCGTAGTCAGGATCGAACCTGAGTCTCCGGCGCTGCATTCGCTGTAAGGCAGCAACTCTACCGCTGCGCCACCGTGCCGCTCTCGGTGGTAGCCGAAGCAGGTATGATACATGAATGGGAAAGGTTTAGAGGGTTAAAGGCCAACATGGGCATATGTGTCGAGCTTAGATGGGGCATATTGGTCATAAGATCAGAAGGTCATAAGTGATAGGAGTAGAATTAGGCCATTCAGCCCATCAAGTCTACTCCGCCATTCATTCATGGCTGATCTATCTCTCCCTCCTACTAATCAAGAATCTATTTATCTCTGCCTTAAAAATATCCACCGATTTGGCCTCCACAGCCCTCTGCGGCAAAGAATTCCACAGATTCACCGCCCTCTGACTAAAGTCGGCTTGGGCACGTTGGGCTGAAGGGCCCATTTCCAAGCTCTCTGACCCCCATGATAATAGACAATAGGTGCAGGAGGAGACCGTTCGGCCCTTCGAGCCTGCACCGCCATTCAATGTGATCATGGCTGATCATTCTCAATCAGTACCCCGTTCCTGCCTTCTCCCCACACCCCCTGACTCTGCTATCCTTAAGAGCTCTATCTAGCTCTCTCTTGAATGCATTCAGAGAATTGGCCTCCACTGCCTTCTGAGGCAGAGACTTCCACAGATTCACAACTCTCTGACTGAAAAAGTTTTTCCTCATCTCAGTCCTAATTGGCCTACCCCTTATTCTTAAACTGTGGCCCCTTGTTCTGGACTCCCCCAACATTGGGAACATGTTTCCTGCATCTAACGTGTCCAACCCCTTAATAATCTTATACGTTTCAATAAGATCCCCTCTCATCCTTCTAAATTCCAGTGTATACAAGCCAAGTCGCTCCAGTCTTTCAACATACAGTCAATACTGTATATGGAACGAGCTGCTGGAGGAAGTGGTGGCAAACCTCAACCTCTATATTTCCTTTGTGTTTTCATATCTTCCATCTAGTGCAGCAGTAGAAAAACCGTGACAGTATTGGTATGTTGACGAGTATGTTTATCAAAGATGAAAGTGAAGATTAGAGATGACATAGAGTACAACACATAGTTTTGTATTATTAGAAGTTTGTGACATTGGCTAAAGTACCATTTTCTTTGGAACACGAGCTCTATATTAGATAGTCAACAACCCAAATTCCGATCACAGATTTGAAAATCCCCTCATGTTTATCGTCCTGGTTAGAGTACAACAGTCAAAAGTCTACTTGCAACATCTTAGGCTACAGAGATGTCAACCAAGAAAAATAACAAGTTATATTTAGCTCCAATGAAAAGGTCGTTGGGACCTTAGTTTAGTTTAGTTTAGTTTAGAGATACACCGCGGAAACAGGCCCTTCGGCCCATCGAGTCCGCGCCGACCAGCGAACCCCCCACATTAACACTATCCTACACACACTAGGGACAATTTACACATACACCAAGCCAATTAACCTACATCCCTGCACATGTTTGGAGTGTGGGAGGAAACCGAAGATCTCGGAGAAAACCCACGCAGGTCACGGGGAGAACGTACAAACTCCGTACAGACGGCGCTCGTAGTCGGGATCGAACCCGGGTCTCCAACGCTGCAAGCGCTGTAAGGCAATAGACAATAGACAATAGGTGCAGGAGGAGGCCATTCGGCCCTTCGAGCCAGTACCACCATTCAATGTGACCATGGCTGATCATTCTCAATCAGTACCCCGTTCCTGCCTTCTCCCCATACCCCCTGACTCTGCTATCCTTAAGAGCTCTATCCAGCTCTCTCTTGAATGCATTCAGAGAACTGGGCTCCACTGCCTTCCCATGGCAGCAAGTCTACCCAATTCGCCACCGTGACCGCCCCTGTTTTTAGTTTAAAGACAGAGCGTGGAAACAGGCCCTTCAGCCCATCGAGTCTGTGCCAACCAGTGATCATCTGCATACAAGCACTATCCTACACACTTGTGACAATTTACAAAGGCCAATTAACGCCCAAACCTCCACGTCTTTCGAACGTGTGAGGAAACCAGAGAACCCGGAGAAATCACACACAGGTCATGGGGAGAACGCACAAACTCCTTTACACTTTGCCCCTTTCACCTCATAGATACGTCCTCCAGTATTTGACATCTCCACCCTGGGAAAAAGGTTCTGACTGTCTACCCCATCTCTGCCTCTCTTAATTTTAAATACTGTTGGCTCTCCTCTCAACCTCCCGCATTCCAGAGAAAATAATCCATGTCTACCCAATTTCTCCCTGTGGCTGAAACTCTCTAATCCAGGCAGCATTCTGGTAAACCACCTCTGCATCCTCTCCAAAGCCTCCACATCTCTGCTGTAATGGGATGGCCAGAACTGCAGGCGATATTCCAAATGCAGCCCAAACCAAAGCCGCATCATGACTTTCTGACTCTTATATTCAATGCCCCTGGCAATGCAGGCAAGCTTACCATACGCCTTCTTTACCACCCTATCTACTTGTGCTGCCACCTTCAGTGAGCTATACATTTGGACTCTGAGATCCCACTGCACGTCAATGCTATTTAAGTGAAGTCAAGTCAAGTCAATTTTATTTGTACAGCACATTTAAAAACAACCCACGTTGACCAAAGTGCTGTACATCAGTTCAGGTACTAAGAAACGAACATACAATGGCACACAAACATAACAGCACATACATAAACAGTTCACAGCGCCCCCTCAGAGGGCCTCAAACGCTAGGGAGTAGAAATAGGTTTTGAGCCTGGACTTAAAGGAGTCGATGGAGGGGGCAGTTCTGATGGGGAGAGGGATGCTGTTCCACAGTCTAGGAGCTGCAACCGCAAAAGCGCGGTCATCCCTGAGCTTAAGCCTAGACCGCGGGATAGTCAGTAGCCCCAAGTCGGCCGACCTGCGGGACCTGGAGATAGAGTGGTGGGTTAGAAGAGTTTTGATATGGGGGAGGGGGGGCAAGCCCGTTTAGGGCTTTGTATGTGAATAGGAGGAGCTTGAAGTTGATTCTGTACTGTACTGGGAGCTAGTGGAGAGAGGCCAGAATCGGGGTGATGTGGTATCTTTTAGGGTCTTTGTAAGGTCTTGCCATTAACTATATACTCTCTCCTTACTTTCAATCTCCCAATGTGCAACAGCGCACACTGGTTTGGGTTAAACTCCATCTGCCATTTCCTTGCCCATTTCTGCAGCTGGTCCATATCCTGCTGTACCTTCTGACCACCTTCCTCACTGTCGGCAACTCCTCCCACCTCGGTGTCCTCAGCAAAGCCTGCTCACCGACCCATCTGCATTTAAATCTAGGTCCTCACTATGTCTAAGTCCTTGCTAAGTCCTCGGGTGACGCATCGAGTCGGGAGCCTTCTTCAGTCTAATTAAGCCACAACCAGTTCCACTGGCCAGTTGATACAATAGACAATAGACAATAGGTGCAGGAGTAGGCCATTCGGCCCTTCGAGCCAGCACCACCATTCAATGTGATCATGGCTGATCATTCTCAATCAGTACCCCGTTCCTGCCTTCTCCCCATAGCCCCTGACTCCGCTATCCTTAAGAGCTCTATCTAGCTCTCTCTTGAATGCATTCAGAGAATTGGCCCCCACTGCCTTCTGAGACAAATAATTCCACAGATTTAAAACTCTCTGAGTGAAAAAGTTTTTCCTCATCTCCGTTCTAAATGGCCTACCCCTTATTCTTAAACTGTGGCCCCTGGTTCTGGACTCCCCCAACATTGGGAACATGTTTCCTGTCTTTAACGTGTCCAACCCCTTAATAATTTTATATGTTTCGATAAGGTCCCCTCTCATCCTTCTAAATTCCAGTGTATACAAGCCTAGTCGCTCCAGTCTTTCAACATATGCCATTCCGGAAATTAACCTACTAAACCTACGCTGCACGCCCTCAATAGCAAGAATATCCTTCCTCAAATTTGGAGACCAAAACTGCACACAGTACTCCAGGTGCAGTCTCACTAGGGCACTGTACAACTGCAGAAGGACCTCTTTGCTCCTATTCTCAACTCCTCTTGTTATGAAGGCCAACATTCCATTGGCTTTCTTCACTGCCTGCTGTACCTGCATGCTTCCTTTCAGTGCCTGATGCACTAGGTCACCCAGATCTCGTTGTACGTCCCCTGTTCCTAACTTGACACCATTCAGATAATAATCTGCCTTCCTATTCTTACCACCAAAGTGGATAACCTCACACTTATCCAGATTAAACTGCATCTGCCATGCATCCGCCCACTCACACAACCTGTCCATGTCACCCTGCAACCTCATAGCATCTTCCTCACAATTCACACTACCACCCAGCTTTGTATCATCTGCAAATTTGCTAATGGTACTTTTAATCCCTTCATCGAAGTCATTAATGTATATTGTAAATAGATATGGTCCCAGCACCGAGCCTTGCGGTACCCCACTATTTACTGCCTGCCTTTCTGAAAGGGACCCAGTTATCCCCACTCTTTGCTTTCTGTCTGCCAACCAATTTTCTATCCATGTCAGTACCCTACGTCCACTACCATGTGCTCTACTTTTGGCCACTAATCTCCTTTGTGGGACCTTGTCGAAGGCTTTCTGAAAGTTGAGGTACACCACATCCACCGGCTCTCCCCTGTCAATGTTCCTAGTTACATCCTCAAAAGATTCCAGAAAATTAGTCAAGCATGATTTCCTCTTCGTAAATCCATGCTGACTCGGAACGATCCTGTTACTGCTATCCAAATGCTCCGCAATTTCGACTTTTATAATTGACTCCAGCATCTTCCCCACCACTGATGTCAGACTAACTGGTCTATAATTTCCCTTTTTCTCTCTCCCTCCTTTCTTAAAAAAGGAGATAACATTAGCTACCCTCCAATCTATAGGAACTGATCCTGAATCTATAGAACATTGGAAAATGATTACCAATGTGTCCACAATTTCTAGAGCCACCTCCTTAAGTACCCTGGGATGCAGACCATCAGGCCCTGGGGATTTATCAGCCTTCAATCCCATCAGTCTACACAAAACACCATTTCCTGCCTGATGTGGATTTCCTTCAGTTCCTCTGTCACCCGAGGATCTCTGGCCACTAGAACATCTGGGAGATTGCTTGTATCTTCCTTAGTGAAGACAGATCCAAAGTACCGGTTCAACTCGTCTGCCATTTCCTTGTTCCCCATAATAAATTCCCAAGCTTCTGACTTCAAGGGACCCACATTTGCCTTGACTATTTTTTTCCTCTTCACATACCTAGGATGTTCTGAAGCCGCTCCGTGATGTCTTGAACCCTGGCACCAGGGAGGCAACAGACCATCCTCAAGTCCCGCCTGCCGCCACAGAATCTACTGTCCGTACCTCGGACAATGGAGTCACCCACTACTACGGCTCTTCCTGACTTCGGTCTCCCCGGTCGAGTCTCCTTGCCTGGATTAGAGCCGCCAACCTGTCCGCCGCTCGGACTGGAAGCGTCTTCTGCCCCAACAGCTCCCAAGAGGGTGTACCTGTTTGCAATAGGCACAGCCACCGGGGTCTCCTGTAGTCCACTGCAGAAGAAAATCTGTTTACACTAGGTCGATTTGAACCAGCATCTGCAGTTATTTTCCTACACAACTTGCCACTCCACTGCGATTTCTCCTCAAGGTATGTCTACTCTGAAGAACTTCTCCTCCTCTCTTCGACGAGAGCTTATCTCTCTCACTGCTCCCCCTCTGTGATTCCTCCTCCCCTCCTACTCTACAGACTTCAGAGAGTTCCCCTGCCCCTCTCCATCCCCTTACCCCTTCCCAGTTCTCCCACTAGTCTTCCTGTCTCCAACTACTTCCTACCTTTGTCCCGCCCCCTCCCCTGACATCAGTCTGAAGAAGGGTCTCGACCCGAAACCTCACCCATTCCTTCTCTCCTGAGATGCTGCCTGACCTGCTGAGTTACTCCAGCATTTTGTGACACCCTAAATCGTGCCTAGTGTCATCCAGAAATCTGCCAACTCGTTCATCAGGAGTAGAAAATGTCCATGGATGCCGCTGAAGGTTGTTGAGTGGAAAAAAAAAAAATTCCAATGAAAGACTAAACAAAGTGCTTCTGTTTTAAAAAAACCCACGGCCATAACCATTTTGTTCCTGGGCACTGGTCCAAAACCAAATTAGGGAGAAGGTTGTAATGTTAGAACACAGCATTCTCTTGCTGTATGGCCGAGATGATATGTTTCAATAATCCACCCAGAGATCTTGGCACTTGCCCAGCCCACAGCTATTTAATGTTTCATGGTCTGTGCAACTGAATGTTATCGCTCAATTGAATGCTAAAGCAACAAACGTACAAAAAAAAATGGCGGATCCAGTAGCAGTTACACTACGGAAACTGTTCAGTGTCTTCGGATTATCTTGGTGCAATTATGTTCCAGTCATGATGGAACAGATTACACAGTTTGATGTGCCATTATCTCGAGCTGCTCGTACCGACGATTCTGCCAGACTTGAGCGTGGTGTTGCAAATTACTTTTTCAGCTCACAGGATTCAAAAGGTTCATGAAATGCTTGTTATCCAATTAGCACACTAAGTTTTCAATTAAAAATGTGCCATCAAATAATTTAACTAGTTCTGCGTCCAATATGTATGGTTCTTTACGGAGTGATTTAGCCCAGAGTTGAGATTGCAAATGGTCAGGCTAGTTTAGAGGTACAGCACGGATGCAGGCCCTTCGGCCCACCGAGTCTGTACCGACCAGCGATCACACTGACACTACACACTAGGGACAATTTATAATCTTTGCCGAAGCAACTGACCTACAAACCTGCACGTCTTTGGAGCGTGGGAGGAAACCGGAGCTTCCGGAGAAAACCCACGCGGTCACGGGGGGAACGTGCAAACTACGCGCAGACAGCACCCGTAGTCAGGATTGAACCTGAGTCCCTGGTGCCGTAAGGCAGCAACTCTACCGCTGCGCCACCGTGCCGCACAAAAGGATCTCGAACAAATTTAACAGTGTTTATATTGAGGAAGAAGCCGACATGGCAAGTGGTTGGATCATTTAAGTAGGTTGTGAGAGCCTTGCTGTGAGGCAGCATCCTGAGGGATTTCTGTGTGGTCCGAACGCCATCGTCTATATAACAGAGCTTTATTTGTCGTTCAGTACCGAAGTACCGAACGAAACTACATAGCAGTCATAGAAAAAAAAAAGAAAAAAAAGAACACAAGACACATGACCCCAACACAAACGTCCATCACAGTGACTCCAAACACCCCCTCACTGTGATGGAGGCAACAAAACTTCCCCTCTCTTCCCCACGCCCACGGACAGACAGCTCGTCCCCGACCGACCCGCACAGTCCCCGCACCGGGCGCTGAAACGTCTCGCGGCCGAACCGGGCGATGAAAGGCCCGCGACCAAGCCTTGTGCAGCTAAGTCCCGCAGCCGAGCCGCACCAGCGGTGAAAAGTCCCGCAGCCGAGCCGCACCGGGCGGTGTTAAGTCCCGCAGCCGAGCCGCACCAGCGGTGAAAAGTCCCGCAGCCGAGCCGCACCGGGCGGTGTTAAGTCCCGCAGCCGAGTTGCACCGGGCGGTGTTAAGCCCCGCAGCCGAGCTGCACCGGGCGGTGTTAAGCCCCGCAGCCGAGCTGCACCGGGCGATGTAAAGTCCCGCAGCCGAGTTGCACCGGGCGGTGTTAAGCCCCGCAGCCAAGCTGCACCGGGCGATGTAAGTCCAGCGGCCAAGCCGCACAGGGATGTAAAGTCCAGCGGCCGAGCCGCACCGGGGGATGTTAGGCCCCGCAGCCGAGCCGCACCCCGCGCCGTGAGGAAGAGAAAAGTTCCCCACACCCACCCACCCCCCACACACCACCACCCCCTCCCACACATACACAACCAAAAAAAAATATATAAAAATCATCCCAACACCGACACTCAACAAAAAAAAGACGGACAGACTGCTAGTCAGCCGCTGCCGTTAGGCGCCGCCACGTGACAGGTGTATGTATTGAGCTGAAAATTCATCTGCTGGAACAATGTGCATCGGTGGATATGGACGATTTCAAGCAAAAGTCATAATCTGCTGGGAAAACACCACCCCCCCCCCCCCTGCTAAACACTCACCATTAATCCCTCCCTTGGATTAGTTTAGTTTAGTTCATGAGGTCATAAGGAATAGCAGTAGAATTAGGTCATTTGGCCTATCACGTCTACTCCGCCATTCAATCGTGACTGATCGATCTCTCCCTCCTAACCCCATTCTCCTGCCTTCTCCCCATAACCTCTGACACCTGTGCTTATCAAGAATCTATCTATCTCTGCCTTAAAAATATCCACTAGTCAGAGGGTGGTGAATCTGTGGAATTCTCTGCCTCAGAAGGCAGTGGAGGCCAATTCTCTGAATGCATTCAAGAGAGAAATAGATAGAGCTCTTACGGATAGCGGAGTCAGGGGGTATGGGGAGAAGGCAGGAACGGGGTACTGATTGAGAATGATCATCCATGATCACATTGAATGGCGGTGCTGGCTCGAAGGGCCGAATGGCCTCCTCCTGCACCTATTATCTATTGTCTATTGACTTGGCTACTGCAGCCTTCTGTGGCAAAGAATTCCACAGATTCACCACCCTCTGACTAAAGAAATTTCTCCTCATCTCCTTCCTAAAAGAACGTACTTTATTTCTGAGGCTGTGACACCTAATTCTAGACTCTCCCACCAGTGGAAACATCCTCTCCACATCCACTCTATCCAAGCCTTTCACTATTCTGTATGTTTCAATGAGGTCCCCCCTCATGCTTCTAAACTCCAGCGAGTACAGGCCCAGTGCTGACAAACGCTCATCATAGGTCAACCTGCTCATTCCTGCGATCGTTCTTGTAAACATCCTCTGGACCCTCTCCAGACCCAGCAAACCCTTCCTCAGATATGGGCACCAAAATTGCTCACAATAGTTGATAGATTCAGCATGGAAACAGGCCCTTCAGCCCACCGAGCCCGTGCCAACCCGTTCACACCAGTTCTATATTATCCCATATTCTCATCCACTCCCTACACACCAGCGGCAATCTTACAGAAGCCAACTACAAAACCACAAACCCGCACGTCTTTGGGGTGTGGGAGGAAACCGGAGCACCCGGAGGAAACCCAGGGGGTCACAGGGGGAACGTGCAAACTCCGCACGGGCAGCACCCGAGGTCAGGATTGAACCTGGGACGCTGTCGCTGTGAGGCAGCTTCCCTACCAGCCTCGCCATTGTATTTAGGATCTGACTGTGCCTGAATAACTGGCAGATTGACCACGGCACCAATTGAACGTTGGAGCAGTCTGTTGTAGGTTGAATGCTCTGGACTGTTTCTGTGAGATATAATATACCACCATTAAACAAAACATACCTTACAGTTAAATGAGATTTGACAGGAGATTCTATTAAATCAGTCCGGGTTGGCCAAACTGATCTCCCGGTGGCTGAGCACTTCAACTCCCCCTCCCACTCCCAGTCTGACCTTTCTGTCATGGGCCTCCTCCAGTGCCATAGTGAGGCCCACCGCAAATTGGAGGAACAGCACCTAATATTTCGCCTGGGCAGCTCACATCCCAGCGGTATGAACATTGACTTCTCCTAATTTAGATAGTTCCTCTGTCCCTCTCTTCCTCTCCCCTTCCCCAGTTCTCCCTCTATCTTCCTGTCTCCACCTATATCCTTCCTTTGTCCCGCCCCCCTGACATCAGTCTGAAGAAGGGTCTCGACCCGAAACGTCACCCATTCCTTCTCTCCTGAGATGCTGCCTGACCTGCTGAGTTACTCCAGCATTTTGTGAATAAATACCTTCGATTTGTACCAGCATCTGCAGTTATTTTCTTATAAATTTTCTACCAAATTAGTGCGTGCAGGGTCGTTTTAAATCTTGGCACCACGCATTACAGAAAATGTCACGGTGTCAGGACGACTCAGGGGTTAACCCGAAACCCACGATGACAGGCACTGACTGGGAAGATTAACCAGAAGCTGGGATTGTTCTGGTTTAGGTTAGGTTAGGTCAGAGATCCAGGCCCTCTGGGTTAGGGAAACAGGCCCTTCGGCCCACCCGAGTCCACGCCGACCAGCAATCCCCGCACACTTACACTATCCTACACACACAAGCGGGACAATTTGGCATTTATATCCAAGCCAATGAACCTACAAACCTGCACATCTTTGGAGTGCGGGAGGAAACCGGAGCTCCCAGAGGAAACCCACGCAGGTCACGGGGAGAACGTACAAACTCCATACAGACGGAGAATGCTCCGTACAGACTTGAGGTTTAGTAGAATGGCTCACATTTACATGGGGGTTTGGTAAGACAAGCAAGGATTATTAAAAATTCAAGCAAGAGTAGCAGGGTTAGATAGCATGGAACATAAAGTTGCACAGCACAGGGACAGGCCATTCGGCCCACAATGTCTGTGCCAACCATGATGCCCTTATAGAGGTGTACAAAATCATGAGAGGAATAGGTCGGGTAGATGCACAGTCTTTTACCCAGAGTAAGGGAATCGAGGACCAGAAGACATAGGTTCAAGGTGAAGGGGAAACGATTTAATAGGAATCCGAGGGGTAACTTTTTCACACAGAGGGTGGTGGGTGTATGGAACAAGCTGCCAGGGAGGTAGTTGAGACTGGGACTATCCCATCATTTAAGAAACAGTTGGACAGATACATGGATAGGAGAGGTTTGGAGGGTTATGGACCAAGCGCAGGCAAGTGGGACTAGGGTAGCTGGGACATTGTTGGCCGGTATGGGCGAGTTGGGCCGAAGGGACTATAACTCCATGACCACCCTTTTTAATTAATTTTTTTTTATGACCAAATTCTTATTTTATTTAAATCATTCTGCAGAATTTACAGCTGGAACTCTGGGAATTCATATACAACATCTTTGCCTGTTAGCTTCATGTATACAGCAGAAAATGTATCCACTTTATGTTCTACATTGTTCTGTTGCGCCTTGTTCAAATGGACTTTGATGAGCCTTGTTCCGACCAGTTTCACACGAATTCTCTTGACCACCCTTGGCAGCATGTTCCAAGCACCCACTACGCTCTGTGTAAAAATATGTGCCCTGCACCATCTCTTTAGACTTTGTCCCACTCACCTTAAAGCTATGCTTTGTAATTTGATGACATTTCCACCGTGGGGGGAAAAGGTTTTTGACTGTCTCCCCTATCCACACCTCTCCTAGTTTTCTATATTTCAATCAGGTCGGTCTCTCCTCAGCCCCTGATGTTCGAGAAATAACAGTAAAAATGTGTCTGACCTCTTCTTATAGGTAATACCCTCTGATCTCGGCAGCAGAAATAGGAGCTGTGGATGCAAAAAGAAGGCACAAAGTGCTGGGGTAACTCAGCAGTATCTCTGGGGAACTTCGACAGGCAACATTTCGGGTGGGGACCCTTCTGCAGACTGGTAAACATCTTCTGCGCCCTCTCCAATTATCCCCATCCTTCCCGTAGTGCGGTGAATGGAACTGGACACAATATTACAAATACGTTCTAACCGAAACTTCTCTGACGCTGCAACATGACATCCTGACTCTTGTGCTCAATGGTAGACCCAAAATGCTGGAGTAACTCAGCGGGACAGGCGGCATCTCGGGAGAGAAGGAATGGTTGACGTTTCGGGTCGTGACCCTTCTTCAGACTGATGTCAAGGGAGGGGGCGGGACAGAGATAGAATGTAGTCGGAGACAGGAGGACTAGTGGGAGAACTGGGAAGGGTGAGGGGATGGAGAGAGAGGGAAAGCAAGGGCGATCTGAAGTTAGAGAAGTCGATTTTCATACCGCTGGGGTGTAAACTCTACCCAAGCAAAATATGAGGTGCTGTTCCTCCAATTTGCACTGATGTACTGATGAAAGGGGTGGAGTGACAGAGGCATAGAGATGTACAGCAAGAAACAGGCCCAACCTGCCCATGAAGTCAAGTGGAGCTTCACTTTTCTATTCTTCTTCTTCTTAAGCCCTTTGCTCCTCTAGGGAGCCTAGGCCATTAACAAATGTCCTCCATCTCACTCGGTTGTTGGCGGTTCTTTCGAGATCTCCCCAGTTTGGCCCACCCCCAGACATTTCTGCCTGGACATCTCTTCTCCAGCTGTTCCTGGGGCCACTTCTTTTCCTTTTACCTTGGGGGTTCCATTTCAGGGCTTGCCGGGTGATGTCTGTGGCAGGTTTTCTGAGGGTGCGCGTCCAATCCAACTCCATTTTCTCTTTTGAATTTGTAAGTCAATGCGATCCTGGCTCGTTCTTTTCCACAGATCCACATTCACTTTTCTATTAGCCCATGCAAAAGCCTGATTCAGCCTGCATGTAATAATAAAATTTTGGACCAATATTTTTTAATAACTTTCATAATACAAACTGAACCAGGCACAAGGTCCTGCAGAGATGGAATTTTAAATCAGAATATTATGGCTATAAGGTGGCTGCAACACAAAAGCACATTTTTCTTCCTTTTCCCATTTGGGATTTATTTTGATGCTATCTTTCACTATCTGAAATACTTGCTTGAACAAAATACTCGGCTTACAGATAAGTATCGTAGGAACTGACCAAAAATTTCCAGACCCCTAGGGTGATTTTTAAAAAAAGTTAATGATTGTCTTGCACGGTTTAAATCTGCAGTTCTGTTTTTCCTACAAATCTTTTCCTACATATTTTCCAAGGTAAACTACAAGCAGTAAGAAGCAAGGAGACTGTTCCACGTGTCTCAGTTTAAGAATAAGGCTCAAAGGGCTGAATGGCCTCCTGCACCTATTGTCTATTATCTATTGTCTATTGTCTCACGCCCGCACAAATTCTCCGTCATGTCTCTCTACCTGTCTTTGTCCTTTCTCTTAGCAATTCTTGCCCTCCCCATGTATTTAACATGGAACATAGACTGACTTCCGAAGCTACCTTCGCCTCTGGTATCTGAGGTTTACTTCAATGTGAAACTCGTCAAACCACTGACAGTTCCTTTGTAGCTTTGTTCGAGATCTCAAGAAAGCTCTACGTTTTTTCCCGACGCATATTCCATCTCTTTGTTTGGACAATAGCTTTGCATTTCCTGGCACAATCAGAGCATTGAATCTGGACACCCTGTGCTCCGTATTCCAGCGCAGAAAATCCAGGGTCTCGCTCCATTTTAGCGCAAGGGCGGAACACAGCAACTGGTGGAGCTGCCGTCTCACGGCGCCAGAGACCCGGGTTCGATCCCGACGTCGGGCGCTGCCTGTGTGGAGTTTGCATGTCCTCCCTGTGACCGCATTGGTTTCCTCCAGGCGCTCTGGTTTCCTCCCACTTCTAGTTTTAGTTTGGAGCCATAGCCATACAGTGTGGAAAACGGGCTCATCGGCTCAACTTGCCCACACCAGCCAACATGTCCCAGCTACACCAGTCCCACCTGCCCGCGTTTGGCCCATATCCCTCCAAACCTGTCCTATCCGTGTACCTGTCTAACTGATTTTTAAATGTCGAACTAGTCCCTGCCTCAGCTACCTCCTCTGGCAGCTTGTTCCATACACCCACCACCCTTTATGTGAAAATGTTACCCCTCAGATTCCTATTAAATCTTTTCCCCTTCACCGTAAACCTATGTCCTCTGGTCTTGATTCACCTACTCTGGGCAAGAGATTCAGTGCATCTACCCGATCTATTCCTCTCATGATTTTATACATCTCAATAAGATTAACCGTCATCCTCCTACGCTCCAAGGAATAGAGTCCCAGCCTACTCAACCTCTCCCTGTGGCTCACACCCTCTAGTCCTAGGAAGATCCTTGTAAATGTACTCTGTACCCTTTCCAGCTTGACAACATCTTTCCTGTAACATGGTGCCAGAACTGAACACAACACTCTAAATGCAGCCTCACCAACGTCTTATACAACTGCAACATGACCTCCCAACCTCTATACTCAGTAGAGTAGTTTTGTTGAAGGAGACGTGTGTTGTTGTTGTTGTTCATCCTTCGGGTTGGAAGATGACCATGACTTCACTTTCAGTTGGAGGATTGGTGACTGTGGGTCCGGAAGTGACTGGTGAGGCCAATCCGGGCCCGGAAGGCAGGCCCACACGTAGGACACAAGTGGATGGGTGCTGCAGTGGAAGTGGAGGTAGCCCGGGCCTTGCGCGCGGTGCGTTTCCTCTGGGCCTCTGCAGTGCGTCTGTTCTCTGCTGCACGGGCTCCTGTGGTGAGCTTGCTATGCCAGCTTGGACGGTCCAGAGCAAGAGACTCCCAAGTGCTGAGGTTGATGTCCAAGTCTTTGAGGGACACTTTGAGGCAGTCCTTAAACCGTTTCTTCTGTCCTCCTACTGAGCGCTTGCCCTGACACAGTTCTCCATACAGAAGCTGTTTTGACAGTCGACTCGGGCATTCTGATGACACGGCCTGCCCATCTGGCTTGTGCTTTCCGTAGGAGGGTGTGGACGACGGGGATTCCGGCCGGTTCCAAGACCTCTGTGTTGGGAATTTTGTCCTGCCACCTGATGTGAAGGAGTCTACGTAGGCAGTGAAAGTGAAAGTGGTTGAGCTGTTTGGCATGTCTGCTGTAGACAGTCCAGGTCTCACTGGCATAGAGGAGAGTGGTGAGTCCCACTGCACGGTAGACCTTCAGCTTGGTGGTAAGGCTGAGTCCTCTCCACTCCCAAACATTCCCACGGAGTCGCCCAAAGGCAGCGCTGGGCTTGGCAATCCTGTTGTTGACCTCAGCATCAATGTTCACCACTCGCGAGAGTGTACTACCCAGATAGGTGCCCAGAAAGGAGACGTGTAATGGGGTCAAGACATCCCAATGTGTGATGGAATATCAACACACGGAAAAGGAGCCGGGATAGGCTACGTAGACACTTCCACCATTCAATTAAATCATTGTTTCAACTCATTCCTCCCTCTTCAGGTGTTTTCGGGAGAGGCAGAGGTTCACTTGCACCTCCTCCAACCTCATCTACTGTGTCCACTGTTCCAGGTGTGGACTCCTAGATATCGGCTAGACCAGGCGCAGGCTCGGCGATCGTTTCGCTGAACACCTCCACTCACTCCGCCTAAACCTCCCTGATCTCCCAGTAGCTCAGCACTTTAACTCCCCCTCCCATTCCAACACTGACCTTTCTGTCCAGGGCCTCCTCCACGGTCTGAGTGAGGACCAGCGTAAATTGGAGGAACCGCACCTCATATTTCACTTGGGCAGCTTACACCCCAGCGGTATGAATTTAACTTCTCTAACCAAGTAACCCCTGCATCCCCTCTCTCTCCATCCCTCCCCTTCCCAGTTCTCTGACTAGACTGACTGTCCTTGTTTACATTTTATCTCCGTTTGCTTTGTTGTTACCTTCTACTAGCCAACAATGATCTATTCTACATTGTCCCTGATCCCCTTTGTCTTGTTTTCAATAGACAATAGACAACAGGTGCAGGAGTAGGCCATTCAGCCCTTCGAGCCAGCACCACCATTCAATGTGATCATGGCTGATCATTCTCAATCAGTACCCCTTTCCTGCTTTCTCCCCATACCCCCTGACTCTACCCTCCATCCTTAAGAGCTCTATCTAGCTCTCTCTTGATTGCTCTCAGAGAATTGGCCTCCACTGCCTTCTGAAGCAGTGAATTCCACAGATTTACAACTCTCTGTCTGAAAAGGTTTTTCCTCATCTCCGTTCTAAATGGCCTACCCCTTATTCTTAAACTGTGGCCCCTGGTTCTGGACTCCCCCAACATCGGGAACATGTTTCCTGCCTCTAACGTGTCCAACCCCTTAATAATCTTATATGTTTCAATAAGATCCCCTTTCATCCTCCTAAATTCCAGTGTGTACAAGCCAAGCCGCTCCAGTCTTTCAACATATCACAGTCCCGCCATTCCGGGAATTAACCTAGTAAACCTACGTTGCACGCCCTCAATAGCAAGAATATCCTTCCTCAAATTTGGAGACCAAAACTGCACACAGTACTCCAGGCGCAGTCTCTCTAGGGCCCTGTACAACTGCAGAAGGACCTCTTTGCTCCTATACTGAACTCCCCTTGTTATGAAGGCCAACATTCCATTGGCTTTCTTCACTGCCTGCTGTACCTGCATGCTTCCTTTCAGTGACTGATGCACTAGGACACCCAGATCTCGTTGTACGTCCCGTTTTCCTAACTTGAAAACATTCAGATAATAATCTGCCTTCCTATTCTTACCACCAAAGTGGATAACCACACACTTATCCACATTAAACTGCATCTGCCATGCATCCGCCCACTCACACAACCTGTCCAAGTCACGCTGCAGCCTTATTGCATCTTCCACACAATTCACACTACCCCCCAGCTTAGTATCATCTGCAAATTTGCTAATGGTACTTTTAATCCCTTCGTCTAAGTCATTAATGTATATTGTAAATAGCTGCGGTCCCAGCACCGAGCCTTGCGGTACCCCACATGTCACTGCCTGTCATTCTGAAAGGGACCCATTTATCCCCACTCTTTGCTTTCTGTCTGTCAACCAATTTTCTATCCATGTCAGTACCCTACCTCCAATACCATGTGCTCTAATTTTGCCCACTAATCTCCTATGCGGGACCTTGTCGAAGGCTTCCTGAAAGTCGAGGTACACCACATCCACCGGCCCTCCCCTGTCAATTTTCTTAGTTACATCCTCAAAAAATTCCAGAAGATTAGTCAAGCATGATTTCCCCTTCGTAAATCCATGCTGATTCGGAACAATCCTATTACTGCTATCCAAATGCTCCGCAATTTCGTCTTTTATAATTGACTCCAACATCCTCCCCACCACTGATGTCAGACTAACTGGTCTATAATTTCCCCTTTTCTCTCTCCCTCCCTCTTTTCTTAAAAAGTGGGATAACATTAGCTACCCTCCAATCCACAGGAACTGATCCTGAATCTATTGAACATTGGAAAATAATCACCAATGCGTCCACAATTTCTAGAGCCACCTCCTTAAGTACCCTGGGATGCAGACCATCAGGCCCTGGGGATTTATCAGCCTTCAGTCCCATCAGTCTACCCAACACCATTTCCTGCCCAATGTGAATCTCCTTCAGTTCCTCTGTCACCCTAGGATCTCTTGCCACTAGAACATCTGGGAGATAGTTTGTATCTTCCTTAGTGAAGACAGATCCAAAGTACCGGTTCAACTCGTCTGCCATTTCCTTGTTCCCCATAATAAATTCCCCTGCTTCTGACTTCGAGGGACCCACATTTGCCTTGACTATTTTTTTCCTCTTCACATACCTAAAAAAGCTTTTACTATCCTCCTTTATATTATTGGCTAGCTTACCCTCGTACCTCATCTTTTCTCCCCGTATTGCCTTTTTAGTTATCTTCTGTTGCTCTTTAAAAGGTTCCCAATCCTCTGGCCACGGGTGCCTTTTACTCCCCTTAGAATCTTTCCTCCTCTTTGGGATAAATTGATCCTGTAACTTCTGCATTATTCCCAGGAATACCTGCCATTGCTGTTCCACCATCTTCCCTGCTAGGGCCTCCTTCCTGTCAAATCTGGCCAGCTCCTGCCTCATGCCTCTGTAATCCCCTTTGCTATACTGTAATACTGACACTTCCGATTTTCCCTTCTCCCTCTCAATTTGTAGAGTAAATCTTATCATATTGTGATCACTGCATCCTAATGGCTCTTTTACCTTGAGTCCCCTTATCAGATCAGGTTCATTACACAACACTAAATCCAGAATTGCCTTCTCCCTGGTAGGCTCCAGTACAAGCTGTTCTAAGAATCCATCTCGGAGACACTCCACAAACTCTCTTCCATTACCAACCTGACTTTCCCAGTCTACCTGCATGTTGAAATCTCCCATAACCACCGTAGCATTACATTTGCGACATGCCAATTTTAGCTCTTGATTCAATTTACACCCTATGTCGAGGCTACTGTTTGGGGGCCTGTACATAACTCCCATTAGGGTCTTTTTACCCTTACAGTTCCTCATTTCTATCCATACTGATTCTACATCTCCTGACTCTATGTCACCCCTTGCAAGGGAGTGAATATCATTCCTTACCAACAGAGCGACCCCACCCCCTCTGCCCACCTGTCTGTCTTTTCTATACGTTGTGTACCCCTGAATATTCAGTTCCCAGCCCTGGTCCTCTTGTAGCCATGTTTCTGTGATTCCCACAACATCATACTTGCCAATGTCTAACTGAGCCTCAAGCTCATCCATTTTATTTTTCATACTTCGCGCGTTTAAATACAACACTTTAACTTCGGTATTCACCTCCCCTGCTCACACCGGTCACAATTGGCCCCGACCTTACTCTCTTATCCCATCTAGAACTTCCCTTCCCATTTATTCGAGAGTCCTTTGCAATTTCTCCTGTATTCGCTTCCCCTTTAACTCCATCTTCATATTCCCAATTTGTCAACCCCTCCCCCCCACTACTTAGTTTAAAGTCACATGTGTAGCACTAGCAAACCTGCCTGCCAGAATGTTGGTCCCCATGCTGTTAAGGTGTAACCCATCCCTTTTGTACCTCTGCATCTCCCTCTCCCCTGATTCAGTCTGAAGAAGGGTCTCAACCCAAAACGTCGCCCATCCCTTCTCTCCAGAGATGCTGCCTGTCCCGCTGAGTTACTCCAGCACTTTGCATCTACCTCCCTCTTCCCCATATCCTTTGCTGGAGCTACCTGCCTCAGTCATAAAGCATCCGAACTTGTATCAGCAGAATCTGAGCGAACGATTCCATGGGTCATGATCCATCACTTGAAGTCGGCTTTTGGGGAGATAGATGGGAATGGAGGATGGGCACCAATAGCTGGAGTAACTCAGCGTGTCAGACAGCATCTCTGGAGAAAAGGAATAGGTGACATTTCAGGTCAAGACCCTTCTTCAGAAAATGGAGCTGAAGGAGCCATGGTCTATTCAGCTGAGGAGCAAAGCAGTCTCAAAGTGAACAACATGTGATCCTATTTCTTCCTCATTTTTCTCAGCTCATCTCATCCTGAGACAATGACCCATCCTTATGATTTCCCCAAAGTGCGAGTAATCGCTCAGAATCTAACGGGGTAAGAATTTTACTCGCGGGAGAAAGGACATCTGTTCTTCTCTCGTTCAGGCTTCAAACCACCTTCCAAAGCCACCAATTTTATCAGAAGGGTCTGAAGAAGGGCCCTGACACGAAATGCTGTCTATCCATGTCCTCCAGAGATGCTGCCTGACCCGCTGAGTTACTCCAGCACTTTGTGTCTTTTAATTGCTTCAAACAAAATGGCCATTTTGGCAGCAACCATTCAAAAAAAGATGGCCGTCAAAATGGCGCAGCTGGTAGAGCCGCTGCCTCACAGCGCCGGAGACCCGGGCTCGATCCTGACTACGGGTGCTGTCTGCTTGGAGTTTGCATGGCCGCATGGATTTCCTCCGGGTGCTCCGGTTTCCTCCCGCATCCAAAAGGCGTGTGAGTCTGTAGGTTAACTAGCCCTCTGCAGATTGCCCCTGGTGTGCGGGGAGTGTGGGGATACCATAGAACTAGCCATAGGTCTATGGTATCCATAGAACCATAGTTCCATATTTAACCATAGAACAGGAGATGAATTGTCGGCGTGGACTAGATGGGCCGAAGGGCCTGTTTCCATGCTGCACCTCCGAACTAAACTGAGCTATAAGAGGTCCCCGCAGTGCCCCTTTTGCAGTGGGTGGGTCCAGTTCTGCTGCCCCTTGATCGGTCTTCTCACCCTCTGAGGTGGTGTGAGCATTACAGCCTTGATTCCAGCTGCTGAGATGGTCCCTGACAATACGTCAAATAATAAACCGGATGATTGTTTCAGGCTTTGATAATTTGGGCCGACTTCAAAGGGCAGTGTCTCATCATTTAATTATTGACTCGTGCTTGCGACTGCAATCCGTCTCAGCGCTCTGTGCCTTCAGGCGAAGGGGAAGCAACACTATAATAATCACTCATTCGGTGCTCAAACATTTATAGCACTTCAGTTGAGCCGCGATTTTTTATTTCATGACAAATCCAGAACCGAGAGATTTGCAAGGAAAGCTAATGGCAAAATGATTTGTAACAGATAAAGGGAATAGACTTAAAAGGGTAGAAATGCTTGGAGCAACATGGTTGCCCGCTCCAGATTGACTGCAGTTCAGAGACTGGGGAAGAATGAATTGGGCCCAACGCTCTTTGGGCGTGGAAGAGTTGGCAGAGGCTTGCCCATGTTAGATCACAGTTCGAACAGGCGATAAACCAGCTGCCGTCAACCACAGCCCAATGTTGCTTGTGGTATATTTATGGAAGCAGTAAACTGGGACGCTGTTAATTGGCACTTCAAAAAATATGGATTAATAAATATAAAATGGTATAGCTATGTTAAAGGGGATTTGTGATTCGCTAAAGATTAACGGTCAAGCCAGAGTGGCTGACTTTATGTTGGTCCATAAGTCATAGGAGCAGAATTAGGCCATTCGGCCCATCGAGTCTACACCACCATTCAATCATGGCCGATCTATCTTTCTCTTTCAACCCCATTCTCCTGCCTTGAAACCTTTACAAATCAAGAACCTGCTTTAAAAATACCCCAAGGCCTGGCCTCCACATCCATTTGTGGCAATGAGTTCCACAGTTTCACCACCCTCTGGCTAAAGAAATCCTTTCTCATCTCCTTTCTAAAGGCACGTCCTTTTATCTTGAGGCTGGGCCCTCTGGTCCTAGACTCTGCCACCAGTGGAAACATCCTCTCCACAACCACAGTGGGACCGGCAGCATAGAAACATAGAAAATAGGTGCAGGAGTAGGCCATTCGGCCCTTCGAGCCTGCACCGCCATTCAATATGATCACGGCTGATCATCCAACTCAGTATCCTGTACCTGCCTTCTCTCCATACCCCCTGATCCCTTTAGCCACAAGGGCCACATCTAACTCCCTCTTAAATATAGCCAATGAACTGGCCTTAACTACCTTCTGTGGCAGAGAATTCCACAGATTCACCGCTCTCTGTGTGGAAAAAACTTTCTCATCTCGGTCCTAAAAGACTTCCCCCTTATCCTTAAACTGTGACACCTTGTTCTGGACTTCCCCAACATCGGGAACAATCTTCCTGCATCTAGCCTGTCCAACCCCTTAAGTATTTTGTAAGTTTCTATAAGATCCCCCCTCAATCTTCTAAATTCCAGCGAGTACAAGCCGAGTCTATCCAGTCTTTCTTCATATGAAAGTCCTGCCATCCCAGGGATCAATCTGGTGAACCTTCTCCGTAGGGGCCCCATGCTGATCTGTGTATGTTAAGTGACTTGCAATAAATAAATACTACTTTAAAAATGTAGGTTCAATAAGTGCTTTTTTCACAACATTTTCGGTCCCTAAGTGCTTCTCACAGCGATCTGTAAGTGCTTTTCGCAACAATGTAGCACCCTAAGTCCATCGCTAAGTGCTTTTCGGTAAGTGCTTTTCGCCGGCACGACAGGGGGGGGGGCTGGTAGGGAAAGGGGGGTGGGAGAGAGTAACGGTGGGGGCCCCAGTACACTGCTTTGCCCGGGGGCCCATAATGCTGGTAACTGGTTAAAACCAGTTTCAACCAGCATCTGCAGTTCCCTCATACACTCTCCACATCCACTCTATCCAGGCCTTTCGCCATTCGGTAAGTTTCAATGAGATTCCCCCGCTCATCCTTCTAAACTCCAGTGAGTACAGACCCGGTGCCGACACACACTCCTCGTACGTTAACCTGCTGATCCAGGGGATCAAGGATATTTGGGAGAAGTCACATAGCTGGACAAAACTCAAAGCTATGGCATTGGAGGTGTAGTGAACGCAAGGATGCAAAATCGCTTAGTGGAGTCATAGGGAACCATAAAGTAATGCAGGCCCTTCAGCCCACCAGGTTTGTGCTGAGCATCAACCAACCTATTCATTAACCCAAACACTTACATTAACCCCATTTTGATTCTCTCCCCTTTTTCATCAACCCGTTCCAGATTTGTCCCACACGAGAGGGGCAATTTGCGGTGGTGAATTAACCTACCAATTCCCATATCCTTGGAGGCTCCACTCTCTGTGTAAAAAAACTTGCCCCACAGATTTCCTTTATACTTTGCCCCTCTCATCTTAAAGCTGTGCCCACTGGTCTTTGAAATTTCAAGCCTGGGGATAAAGGACCTGACTGTCTACCCTATCTATACCAGTCTGACGGTCTACCCTGTCTACAGTATGCCAGTCTGACTGTCTTCCCCTTGTACCGCAGGCTCTGACTGTCTACCCTATCTTTCCACATTTTAGTGAATGACTGATGGAAAGATGAGGCTGGTGGGTTAATCGGCTGCTGTAAATTGATCCAAGTGCAGCTAAGTGGTAGAATCTGTGGGCAGGAGACGAAGAAAATGCAGCGAGAATTTAAAAAATGGGATTAATATAGGTTTTATTATACAATGGTTAGTTAATGGAGGTGGCACAGTGGCGTAGAGGTAGGGCTGCTGCCTTACTGCTCCAGAGACCCGGTTTTGATTCTGACTATGGGCACTGTCTGTACAGAGTTTGTAATCGCGTGGGTTTTTACCTGTTTCACACTCCAAAGGTGACAGGTTTGGAGGTTAATTGGTTTCGGTCAGTTTGTAAATTGTTCTGAGTGTGTCGGGTACTGTCAGTGAACGGGATGATCGCTTGTGGGCACAGACATGGTGGGCCGAAGGGCCCGTTTCCGCGCTGCATCTCTAAAGTCTAAAGTCTAATGGTTAGCGCAGACGAGATGGGCCGAATGGCTTCTCCCCATGCTGTACCTCTTCGAGGTTCGACACGGTGGCGCAGCGGTAGAGTTGCTGCCTTACAGCGAATGCAGTGCCGGAGACTCAGGTTCGATCCTGACTACGGGCGCCGTCTGTTTACGGAGTTTGTACGTTCCCCCCGTGACCTGCATGGGTTTTCTCCAAGATCTCCGGTTTCCTCCCACACTCCAAAGACGTACAGGTTTGTAGGTTAATTGGCTGGGCTAATGTAAAAATTGTCCCTAGTGTGTGTAGGATAGTGTTAATGTGCGGGGATCGCTGGGCGGCACGGACTCGGTGGGCCGAAGGGCCTGTTTTCGCGCTGTATCTCTAAATCTAAAATCTAAAATCTACTCACACGCAAGATGGGAAGTTGAAACCAATGCAATCTTAAATGTGAGCAAAGACAAAGGGTACTGGGCTTATTCTCCTCTGAGCTGCAGAAAATAAAAATAATGATTCCTTTGGTATTCAAAGTCCTGGTTTTGATAGACTAAATAAGGAGATATGTTTCCCGTGGAAGAGAGGAATGCAGGCAGAGGAAACAAATTTAAGATAATTGGCATGAGACGCAGGGCTCTGATGAAGCGATACTCTTTCACACAGAATGATGAAATAATTTAGAACGTGTTACCTGAGAGAGAAGTCGGGGAAATAAGTTTCAAACGTGTCATGGACATTTATCAAGATGGAAATATCAACCGGCCAGGATTGTTGAGAGAGGAAAGATTGGAAAGACTAGGCTTGCATTCACTGGAGTTTAGAAGGACGAGAGGGGATCTTATAGAGACGTATAAAACTATAAAAGGACTGGACAAGCTAGATGCAGGAAAAATGTTCCCAATGTTAGGGGACGTCGAGAACCAGGGGCCACACAGTCTAAGAATAAAGGGGAGGCCATTTAAAATTGAGGTGAGAAGAAACTTTTTCACCCAGAGAGTTGTGAATTTGTGGAATTCTCTGCCTCCAGAGGGCAGTGGAGGCCAGTGGAGGTCTGTTGAGGTTGCTGCGCTCCTTTCTGCGTGCCCGCTTGTCTGCCGCTGCGTTCATCAGTTTCTCTTCCCCCGTTTTGAGATGTTGGTTCAGGGTACCTCTCCACCTGGTGCGGTCAGCTGCAAGGCTCTCCCAGGACTCCACAACGATGTCGAGCGCCTTCGAGTCCACATCGCAAGATTAGAAATGTGTCAGCCAGAGCTGAACACACTTCTCGGCATCTGCATACAACGGCGTCTTGGGCGTCTTGGGCTTCTTGGGCTTTTTGTGCTTCTTGTGCGTCTTGTGCTTCTTGCGCGCAGTGGTGGAAAGATTGGTGGAAGCAGGGCCGCGATGTGAACGCTCTTTCCTTGACCCCAGATACATGATAAGGGAAAATAACATTTAGTGCAAGGTAGAGCCAGCAAAGTCTGACGAAGGAAAGTAGACTAAACACGAATGCAATCAAACCGCCCACAGTGCTCAGATAAAGGGTAGAAGGGTACAACATTTAGTGCACGATAAAGTCCGATGAAAGATAGTTCTCCAATCATTCACGGTCAGGAATACTGAAACTGATATCTTTCAGTGCTTTTTGCCTGTCCGTCGCTTTCTCCAGCTTTGGAATTTTTTATGACATTCCATTCTTTTTTTATTTAGATAAGGAGAGCTTCCATTACAACCTGTGTAGGATGGAACTGCAGATGCTGGTTTAAATCGAAGATAGGCACAAAATGCTGGAGTAACTCAGCGGGACAGGCAGCGTCTCAGGAGAGAAGGAATGGGTGACGTTTCAGGCCGAGCCCCTCCTTCAGACCTGTCCCGTTGAGTTACTCCAGCATTTTGTGTCTATCGTCAACTTGAACCAGCATCTGCAGTTCCTTCCTACACATATAAGAGCCAGCAGCAAGAGAGACCCTCGGACTTTACTGGCTTTACCTTGCACTAAACGTTATCTCCTTATCATGTATCTGTACACTGTGAATGGCGCGATTGTAATCGTGTAGTATCTTTCCGCTGACTGGTTAGCACGCAGCAGAAGCTTTTCACTGTACCTCGGGACACGTGACAATAAACTAAACTCAACTGAAACTGACATTCGGCCCTTTTGGGATCTACTGTTATCTCCTCCACTTCTCTGTCAGTTTCCTATATCCAATACCTATTGATAGAACCTATTGATCCTCTCTTGTGCCATGCTTGCTAGCTACGGTATTAGAAACATAGAAACAATAGACAATAGACAATAGGTGCAGGAGGAGGCCATTCGGCCCTTCAAGTCAGCACCGCCATTCAATATAATCATAGCTGATCATCTCAAGTAGTGTCAAGTGTACTTTATTTGTCACATACGCATACAAGACGTGCAGTGAAATGAAAGTGGCAATGCCTGCGGATTGTTCTAAACTACAAAACACAATAGAATATATATATTTTTTTAAAGACACAACACAAAAAATAAATTAATACAGTAAATTAGTCCCTGGTGATATAAGAGTTAACAGTCCTGATGGCCTGTGGGAAGAAACTCCGTCTCATCCCCTCCGTTTTCACAGCGTGACAGCGGAGACGTTTGCCTGACCGTAGCAGCTGGAACAGTCCGTTGCTGGGGTGGTAGGGGTCCCCCATAATGTTGCTGGCTCTGGATCTGCACCTCCTGATGTATAGGTCCTGCAGGGGGGCGAGTGTAGTTCCCATGGTGCGTTCAGCCGAACGCACTACTCTCTGCAGGGCCTTCCAGTCCTGGCCAGAGCTGTCCCCAAACCAGACTGTGATGTTGCCGGACAAGATGCTCTCTACAGCCCCAGAGTAGAAGAACTGAAGGATCCTCAGAGAGACTCTGAATTTCCTCAGCTGTCTGAGGTGGTAAAGGCGTTGCCTTGCCTTACCCACCAGTGCGGCAATGTGTGTTGTCCATGTCAGATCCTCTTTGATGTGGACTCCCAGGTATTTAAAACTGCTCACCCTATCCACAGTCGACCCATTTATCTCCAGTGGCGTGTACGTACTCGGATGTTGAGCCCTTCTAAAGTCCACAATCAGCTCCTTAGTTTTTGTGACATTCAAGAGGAGGCTATTGTCCTGACACCAGAGTGCCAGATCAGCCACCTCCTCCCGGTAGGCCTTCTCATCGTTGTCGGAGATCCGGCCCACCACCACAGTGTCATCAGCAAACTTGATGATGGAGTTGGAGCTGAACCTGGCCCCACAGTCATGTGTGTACAGGGAGTACAGTAGGGGGCTAAGGACGCAACCCTGGGGGGATCCTGTGTTCAGGGTGAGAGGGTTAGATGTGTGTCTCCCCATCCTGACCACTTGGGGTCTGGCGGTGTGAAAGTCCAGGACCCAGGCACACAGGGGAGTGTTAAGCCCCAGTTCCAGCAGCTTCTCAGCCAGTCTGGTGGGGACTATTGTGTTGAATGCTGAACTAAAGTCAATGAACAGCATCCTCACATAGCCCCCCTGGCTGTCCAGATGAGAGAGAGCGGTGTGCAGAACCTGGGAGACCGCATCATCCGTGGACCTGTTCGGACGGTATGCGAACTGCAGTGGGTCCATGTTGCGAGGAAGGAGGGCACAGATGTGCTTCTTGATTAGCCTCTCGAAGCATTTCATGACAACCGAGGTGAGGGCCACCGGTCGGTAGTCATTTAAACACGCTGGAGAGGCATTCTTTGGCACTGGTACGATGATGGATCTTTTGAAGCATGCAGGGACCACGGACTTGGCCAAGGAGAGGTTGAATATTGTGGTGAGCACTGGAGCAAGCTGAGTAGCACAAGACTTTAGTACTCGCCCAGATATACCATCTGGGCCTCCAGCTTTCCTCGTGTTCACACGCGTCAGAACCCTCCTCACGTCGTGCTCGGACACCGAGAATGTGTACACATCCCCGGCGGTGGATCCCCCTCCAGCCTCGCTAGCCAGCGCGCTGGCGGTGTTGTTTTTAGACGGCGAGCTAGGGGTAATGTTGCCCGTCTCGAATCGTGCGTAGAAGGAGTTCAAGTCAACAGCTAAAATCAGTACCCCGTCCCTGCTTTCTCCCCATATCCCTTGATTCCGTTAACCCTCTGAGCTAAAACTAACTCCAGTGAATTGGCCTCCACTGCCTTCTGTGGCAGAGAATTCCACAGATTCACAACTCTCAGGGTGAAAAAGTGTTTCCTCATCTCAGTCCTAAATGGCCGACCCCTTATTCTTAATCTGTGACCCCTGTGCAAGCAAAGAATTTCACTGTGACTTGTAGCATGTATTAATAAAGTATTCTATTATGTTCTATTCTATTCTATTTTGCTGAGGGATTAAGCAGCTAATCCTCGAATCGCTGTGTGGATGATACGATAATGCTGCTCGCAAACAGACTCTGCAAAACTCTGCAAAACTGAGCTCATGTTTTACCTTGTATTCATGTATTTGCTTGGGCAGCTTACACCCCAGCGGTATGAATATTGACTTCTCTAACTTCAAGTAACCCTTGCTTTCCTTCTCCCTCCATCCCTCCCCCATCCTAGTTCTCCGACCAGCCTGACTGTCCTCCTGATTACATTTAATCTTTTTATGCTTTGTTGTCACCTTCCCTAGCTAACTATGATCTATTCTACATTTTCCTTGGGCCTTGTCCACTTTGATGTCTCGTTTACACACTGTACACTTCCTTATCTCTGTAGCTCCCACTCCCCTGACTCTCAGTCTGAAGAAGGGTCTTGACCCGAAACATCACCAATTCCTTCTCTCCAGAGATGCTGCCTGGCCCGCTGAGTTACTCCAGCATTTCGTGACGACCTCATTTACCTTATTTTTGTTTGGGACAGTACTATTGATGCAACATTTATACAGTTTTTTATGACACAAAAAGTTATAACGTTACAACATTTTGACATGTGCACTTTGATCTCAATAAAGTCAGGAAAGTAGCGTTTACTAAAATCAAGAGGGGCAAAAATCAAAGTGATTGCATGAGTCTTGTACCCAGAAACAGAGGACATACAGTGGGTTTAAGATGAGCTGGGAAAGATTTAATAGAAATCTAAGGATAACTTTTTCACACAGAGAGTGGTGGATATGTGGAAAAACGATAGACACCAAATGCTGGAGTAACTCAGCAGGTCAGGCAGCATCTCAGGAGAAACGAAATTGGTGACATTTCGGGTCGAGACCCTTCTTCAGACACAACAACGTTTGTGAATTTAGAGCAGATTTACGACAAGTAGGACAGAGTTTTCTGCGATTAACCTTGGCGGTTTAGTTTAATAATCCTGATCTAATTCACTCCTGAGGCATACAGCACCCCATAAGCTGATTGAGAATGATCAGCCATGATCACATTGAATGGCGGTGCTGGCTCGAAGGGCCGAATGGCCTCCTCCTGCACCTATGGTCTATTGTCTAAGCTACTGAGCAGCAGCGTGGCATCATCCGATCTGCTCCTTATTCTTTGGCCTGATAAAGACAGCTGTATATTCTACCTGGCAACTTAAACCTATATACTAAAACTCTCGTTTGTTTGTTTGTTTGTTCCTGAACTGCAGCCAAAACGGTACGCGATAGCGCGACAATGTTAGGCCCACCTTACTCACCGTCGACCCTTTGGTGCTAATGGAAGAAGTTTCATTGAAATCGGTGTTATATTTTTAAAGCTATTCACATTTTAACGTGTAAATCTATCTCCTAGGGAGGGAGGAGGGAGGAAGGAGGTATAGGGGAGGCTGAGGGGGATGGAGTGGGGGGGAGGAGAAGGGGGGAGGGGAGGGGGAGGAGGGAGGGGGAGGGGGAGAGGGGAGGAGGGAAGGAGGGGGGAGGGGAGGGGGAGGGGGAGGGGGAGAGGGGAGGAGGGAAGGAGGGAAGGGGGGGGGGGGGGGAATGAGAGGGTGCTGCACCAATGCAGGAGAGGTTTGGGCCCAACGGGTCCACTTGGTCCAGTTACAATTAAAACACAAGGTACTTGTGCTGTAACACCAGGATAAGTGGTCAACCAAGAAAACCAAGACCAAAGTGAATGTGCTATCTAAACTGAATATACCACCTTATGCTAAGCACAATAACTAATGCCATATGCAATAGCTACCTACATGTTAGCAAGCTCATTTTAAAAAAACTGATGGTGTAGATGCAAGTATATCATTGGGAGGATCAAGTGGGCATCTCCCTTCACTGGTGTTTCGTTGAGTTAGGCCCTCGACACCTTGGGAAGGCTCAACAGTTGGTTCCAACCCCCCCCCCCCCCCCCATTACCTGCTCTCACCACCAATGCTACCAGTATCTACTAAATAAAGGAAACTGCAGGCGATCGACTCACTCGAACAAATGCTAAAAACTCGCATCCTATCTTCCACTTATTCTGATCCATCATTAAACTCGTAACGCCACAAATATTGGCTGGCCTGTGATCTGAATGGATGGGATGAGAGGAAGCGGTGAGAGAAGGTGGGAGCACGTTTAAATGATGAATGATTGTATTCAGTCGCAACAAATGAATATAATCTCAAAGGTCTCCAGGCCAAATGTATCTGATGACTGAGACTTGCGTTAAATCATTTGCTAGCAGCTCGAACATCAATTATACAATTATACCCTGTTTCTTTGTAACAAGGATAGATGATCCCCGAAAACCATCCAAGACCGCAAGAAACTGCAGCAAGCAAAATCAAGGACCAGTCTCACCCCGGCCACTCCCTCTTCTCCCCTCTCCCATCGGGCAAAAGGTACAGAAGTGTGAAAACGCACACCTCCAAGTTCAGGGACAGTTTCTTCCCAGCTGTTATCAGGCAACTGAATCACCCTACCACAACCAGAGAGCAGTGCTGAACTACTATCTACCTCTTTGATGACCCTCGGACTATCCTTGATTGGACTTTACTGGCACTAAACGTTATTCCCTTATCATGTATCTATACACTGCAGATGGATTGATTTGCAATCATGTGCGGTCTTTCTACTGACTGGTTAGCACGCAACAAAAGCTTTTCACTGTACCTCGGTACACGTGACAATAAATTAACTCAACTGAAATGCCATTTTCTTTCACAGACATAGACTTCATTGGAACATAAGGTTGAAGATGGTGACAATTATCCCGTCCAAATGAAATGACTTCAGACAGTTTCCCGGCCATTACCTTCTATCCTCTCCAGGCTGAATTGGAAGTTCAGAAATAGGTGAAAGTTCCTGACCGAAGTTGTCCCAAGACGTTACCAAGTACCCTTGTGCTTGTTAAAATCCAATCATTCGGAAAAATGCCATTAAAATCAGGAATCTGTTACTCAAATGTCAAAGAAACGCTTTCTCTTTTGTTCAATAATGTTGGCGCTCCTTCTCGTTTGCTGCTGCGCTCGACCCGTAACGTCACCCATTCCTTCTCTCCAGAGATGCTGCCTGTCCCGCAGAGTTACTCCAGCATTTTGTGTCTATCTTCGATTTAAACCAGCATCTGCAGTTCCTTCGAACACATATCAGGTGCTGACGTTAGCTTTGGTTCAGCACTGGCGAAATATTTCCTCTGGTAAAGGGATATCCTGGCAGGATTTGCCGACCAAATTCCAGACCACTTTTCCCAGCATTAATGCTCCACAATAGTTACGCACAGATACAGCAGGTGATCACAGTGGCTGTGTGATACCTGAACCCATGAAACAAGTACTCCCCTCACAGCTCCGTCATAGAGTCATAGAGTGAGACAGTGTGGAAACAGGCCCTTCGGCCCAACTTGCCCACACCGGCCAACATGTCCCAACTACACTAGTCCCACCTGCCTGCATTTGGTCCATATCCCTCCAAACCTGTCCTATCTATGTACCTGTCTAACTGTTTCTTAAATGATGGGATAGTCCCAGCCTCAACTACCTCCTCTGGCTGGTGGTTCCATACACCCAGCACCCTTAGTGTGAAAAAGTTACCCCTCAGATTCCTATTAAATCATTTCCTCTTCACCTTAAACCTATGCCCTCTGGTCCTCGATTCACCCACTCTGGGCAAGAGACTCTGTGCATCTACCCGATCTATTCCTCTCATGATCTTATACACCTCTATAAAATCACTCCTCATCCTCCTGCGCTCCAAGGAATAGAGACCCAGCCTACTCAACCTCTCCCTGTAGCTCACACCCTCTAGTCCTGGCAACATCCTCGTAAATCTTCTCTGAACCCTTTCCAGCTTGACAACATCTTTCCTATAACATGGTGCCCAGAACTGTACACAATACTCTAAATGCGGCCTCACCAACGTCTTATACAACTGCAACATGACCTCCCAACTTCTATTCTCATTACTCTGGCTGATGAAGGCCAATGTGCCAAACGCCTTTATGATCACTCAAGCAACTCCACCTTTCAGAAACTATGCACCTGCACTCCTAGATCCCTGTCTGGGATATAACTTTTCCCACAGACTCGGTTTAGTTTAGTTTAGTTTAGTTTAGTTTAGTTTAGTTTAGTTTAGTTTAGTTTAGTTTAGTTTAGTTTAGTTTAGTTTAGTTTAGTTTAGTTTAGTTTAGTTTAGTTTAGTGATGAAGCATGGAAACAGGCCCTTTGGCCCACTGACTCCTTGGCGAACAGCGATCACCCATGCACTAGTTCTACATTCCAGTGACAATTTACAGGAACCAATTAACCCACAAACCCGCACATCTTTGGAATGTGGGAGGAAACAGGAGCACCCGGAGAAAACCCACGTGGTCACAGGGAGAACGTACAAACTCTGTACAGACAGCACCCGTAGTCAGGATCGAACCCGGGTCCCTGGCGCTGTAAGGTAGCAACTCTACCGCTGCGCCACTGTGCGACCCCCTCAAGGGCAAACAAAATGGATGAGGGCATCCTGGATGACAATGAGGACATTGTGCTCTCTTCATTGGCTATGTGTGGAAATCTGGTAAGAATTGGTATATAGAATGCTCTATATCCAACACTAAAACCTAACCACCCAATCCAGCACCTCCTGCCCCACCTGATAGACTCTTCAGGAGCCATGTCGAATCCCTCATTCACTCAGTCAAGGAAGGAGCAAGTGGTCCAACATGGATGGACTACTGAGGTAGAAGACCTGGGCATTTGGATGTCGTCATTTTACATCAGTTTGATGCCAAGCTTCATTGCAGGGAACGCTAATTAGTTTAGTTTAGAGATATAGCATAGAAAGAGGCCTTTCGGCCCACTGAGCACGCTGGCCGACAATCACCTGTACACTAGTTCTATCCTGCACACTAGTGACAATTTACAAAAGCCAATTAACCTACAAACCCGCACATCTTAGGAATGCAGGTTGTAACCAGAGCACCAGGAGAAAACCCACGTGGTCACAGGGAGAATGTACAAACTCTGTACGGACAGGCACCCTTAGTCAGGATCAAACCCGGGTCTCTGGTGCTGTGAGGTTGCAACTCGACCGCTGTGCCACGTCGCAGAACTAAAACACTAAATGATAAAGCAGATGAGCCTTGCGACACAACAAGACGTGATGTACAATGTAATAACTCAGAAGGTCAACTACATCTTTCGTGCTGTAATAATTCCAAAAGTTTTATCTGATTTGATGTAACGGATGATTGGATTTGAAAAAAAAAAAGATTATTTGAATGGAGAACGGCTGCAGAGAGTTGCAGCACCAGGGGCTTTAGGAGTTCTTGTACATCGCGGATAGAAAGCTGGCACAGGGATGTGGCAGGTAACTGGGGCGGCACGGTGGCGCAGCGGTAGAGTTGCCGCCTTACAGCGCCGGTAGACCCGGGTTCCATCCCGACTACAGGCGCCGTCTATACGGAGATTGTACGTTCTCCCCGTGACCGCGTGGATTTTTTCCGAGATCTTCGGTTTCCTCCCACACTCCAAAGACGTACAGGTTTGTAGGTTAATTGGCATAAGTGTAAATTGTCCCAAAGTGTGTGTAGGATAGTGATAGTGTGCAGGCAATGCTGGTCGGTGTGGACTCGGTGGGCCGAAGGGCCTGTTTCCGCGCTGTATCTCTAAACTAAACTAAACTAAGGGAATGGTAGCTGGATTTTATTTCAAGGGGACTGGTGTATAAAAGTAAGGATGTTCTTGCTGTAGCTGCACAAGGCACTAGTGAGGGAACTAACTTACTTGCTTGGTCAAGTGCTGTGACCAGTGGAGTTCCTCAGAGATCTGTACTGGGACCTCTATCGTTTGTGATATATATAATAGGAGGCAATAGACAATAGGTGCAGGAGGAGGCCATTCGGCCCTTCGAGCCAGCACCGCCATTCAATGTGATCATGGCTGATCATTCTCAATCAGTACTCCATACCCCCTGACTCCGCCATCCTTAAGAGTTCTATCTAGCTCTCTCTTGAATGTATTCAGAAAATTGGCCTCCACTGCCTTCTGAGGCAGAGAACTCCACAGATTCACAACTCTCTGACTGAAAACGTTTTTCCTCATCTCCATTCTAAATGGCCGACCCCTTATTCTTAAACTGTGGCCCCTGGTTCTGGACTCCCCCAACATTGGGAACATGTTTCCTGCCTCTAACGTGTCCAACCCCTTAATAATCTTATACGTTTCGATAAGATCTCCTCTCATCCTTCTAAATTCCAGTGTATACAAGCCTAATCGCTCTTGTCTTTCAACATACGTCAGTCCCGCCATTCCGGGAATTAACCTAGTAAACCTACGCTGCACACATTCAATAGCAAGAATATCCTTCCTCAAATTTGGAGACCAAAACTGCACACAGTACTCCAGGTGCGGTCTCACTAGGGCCCTGTACAACTGCAGAAGGACCTCTTTGCTCCTATACTCAACTCCTCTTGTTATGAAGGCCAACATTCCATTGGCTTTCTTCACTGCCTGCTGTACCTGCATGCTTCCTTTCAGTGACTGATGCACTAGGACACCCAGATCTCGTTGTACATCCCCTTTTCCTAACTTGACACCATTCAGATAATACTCTGCCTTCCTATTCTTACCACCAAAGTGGATAACCTCACACTTATCTACATTAAACTGCATCTGCCATGCATCCGCCCACTCACACAACCTGTCCAAGTCACCCTGCAACCTCATAGCATCTTCCTCACAGTTCACACTGACACCCAGGTTTGTGTCATCTGCAAATTGTATGCTGGTCAGGGCATTGCGTATAAGAGTCAGGAAGTCATGATGCAGCTTTATACGACTTCAGTTAGACAATACTTGGAGTATTGCAGGCAGTTTTAGTCGTCCCATTACAGGAAGGATGTGAAGGCTTTAAGAAAGAGTGTTAGTGTGCGGGGATCGCTGGTCGGTGCGGACACGGTGGGCCGAAGGGCCTGTGTCCATGCTGTAAAGTCTATTTAGTTGAGTTTAGTTTGTCATTTTCAAATATACCGAGGTAAAGTGAAAGGCTTTTTGTTGCCTGCTATCCACTCAGTGGAAAGACTGTACAAAAGTTTTACCTCATCTCCGTTCTAAATGGCCCACCCCTTATTCTTAAACTGTGGCCCCTGGTTCTGGACTCCCCCAACATTGGGAACATGTTTCCTGCCTCTAACGTGTCCAACCCCTTAATAATCTTATATGTTTTCGATAAGATAATGTTTAGTGCAAGATAATGTCCAGTAAAGGCCAGTTAAAGATAGTTTGAATGTCTCCAATGAGGTAGATGGGCGGTTCGGACCACTCTCGAGTTGGTGAGAGGATAGTTCAGTAGCCTGATAACAGCTGAGAAGAAATTGCCCCTGAGTCTGGAGAGGTGCGTTTTCACACTTCTATCCCTCTGAGCTGGGAGAGGGGAGAAGAGGGAGTAACCGGAGTGCGACTCGACCTTGATTATGCCGGTGGCCTTTCTGAGGCAGCGTGACGTCTAAATGGGGCCAATGGAAGGGAGGTTGGTTTGAGTGGAGAGAAAGTAAAATGAAAACAGTAAATGCTCAAATTACTCAACAGGTAGTGTCAGAAAATAACTGCAGAAGCTGGTACAAATTGAAGGTATTTATTCACAAAATGCTGGAGTAACTCAGCAGGACAGGCAGCATCTCAGGAGAGAAGGAATGGGCGATGTTTCGGGTCGAGACCCTTCTTCAGACTCTGAAGAAGGGTGTCGACCCGAAACGTCACCCATTCCTTCTCTCCAGGCATGCTGCCTGTCCCGCTGAGTTACTCCAGCATTTTGTGTCTACCTTCGATTTAAACCAGCACCTGCAGTTTTCTTTCCTATACATTAGGCACTGCCTCTTGTAGGTGGCATCTAGTATCAAGGATCCACACCATCAGGTCCATTCAATCTTCTCGCTGTGAGGAGCTACAGAAGCCTGATGGTGCGCACAGGCAGGTTCAGGAGTAGCTACTTTCCTGCTACCATCCAGTTCGTGAACTGACCCGCACAACCCTAATCCCACCTCAGAAGGAACACTCCGCATCTTGCAATATACCGTGCACTGGGGCAGCAGGGCGAAGCCCGCAGACGCCAACAGAATTAACAAACTGGTCGGGGAAGGCTGGCTCTATCCTGGGGGCGGAGTTGGATTCACGGGATAGTCAATAGTCAAGTTTATTTGTCACAGACACATAAATGTGCAGTGAAATGAAAGATTACACACAGTCCATATAACCATATAACAACTACAGCACGGAAACAGGCCCGTTCGGCCCTTCCAGTCCACGCCGACCACTCTCCCTGACCTAGTCTCATCTACCTGCACTCAGACCATAACCCTCTAATCCCCTCTTATCCATATACCTATCCAATTTACTCTTAAATAATAAAATCGAGCCTGCCTCCACCACTTCCACCGGAAGCCCATTCCATACAGCCACCACCCTCTGAGTAAAGAAGTTACCCCTCATGTTACCCCTAAACTTTTGTCCCTCAATTCTAAAGCTATGTCCCCTTGTTGGAATCTTCCCCACTCTCAAAGAGAAAAGCCTACCCACGTCAACTCTGTCCGTCCCTCTCAAAATTTTAAAAACCTCTTCAAGTCCCCCCTCAACCTTCTACGCTCCAAAGAATAAAGACCCAACCTGTTCAACCTCTCTCTGTAGCTTAAGTGCTGAAACCCAGGCAACATTCTAGTAAATCTCCTCTGTACCCTCTCCATTTTGTCGACATCCTTCCTATAATTTGGCGACCAGAACTGCACACCATACTCCAGATTCGACCTCACCAATGCCCTGTATAATTTTAACATTACATCCCAACTTCTATACTCGATGCTCTGATTTATAAAGGCAAGCATACCAAACGCCTTCTTCACCACCCTATCCACATGAGATTCCACCTTCAGGGAACAATGCACAGTTATTCCCAGATCCCTCTGTTCCACTGCATTCCTCAATTCCCTACCATTTACCCTGTACGTCCTATTTTGATTTGTCCTACCAAAATGCAGCACCTCACACTTATCAGCATTATACTCCATCTGCCATCTTTCAGCCCACCCTTCCAAAAGGCCCAAGTCTCTCTGTAGACTTTGAAACTCTACTTCATTATTAACTACACCACCTATCTTAGTATCTACAGTCCAACAATAAGAGCAATAAAAATAAGCGTTGGCCAAACTGATCTCCCGGTGGCTGAGCACTTCAACTCCCCCTCCCACTCCCAGTCTGACCTTTCTGTCATGGGCCTCCTCCAGTGCCATCGTGAGGCCCACCGCAAATTGGAGGAACAGCACTGCATATTTCGCCTGGGCAGCTTGCAGCCCAACGGTATGAACATTGACTTCTCCAACTTTAGATAGTTCCTCTGTCCCTCTCTTCCCCTCCCCCTTCCCAGATCTCCCTCTATCTTCCTGTCTCCACCTATATCCTTCCTTTGTCCCACCCCCCCTGACATCAGTCTGAAGAAGGGTCTCGACCCGAAACATCACCCATTCCTTCTCTCCTGAGATGCTGCCTGACCTGCTGAGTTACTCCAGCATTTTGTGAATAAACACCTTTGATTTGCACCAGCATCTGCAGTTATTTTCTTATATAAAAATAACCAATAACACACACAATCATAAACCAACACCAAACAAAAAGAAACATCCATCACAGTGAGTCTCCTCCAGTCCCCTCCTCACTGTGATGGAAGGCCAGAATGTCTTTTCTCTTCCCCGCCGTCTTCTCCCGCGGTCAGGCTGTGGAAGTTGCCACGTTCCAGGCCGCGCCGGACAGTGAACGGTCCGCGGCGGGCCGACCCAAGCCCCGCGATCCCGGGTGGGCGAAGACGTTGCCGCTGCACGTCGGGGCTCCCGACATTGATGCCCCCGCCGGGCAGAAATGAAAATCCCGCATCTTGGAGGGGAGGATGCTCCTCAAACTGTGGAGCATCCTGGACAATACAGCTCGCCCCCTCCATGACACACTGGTCAACCTGAGGAGCACCTTCAGCAACAGACTGGTCCCACCAAGATGCAGCACAGAACGTCACAGGAGATCCTTCTTCCCTGTGGCTATCAAACTGTACAACTCCTCCCCCTGCTGTCGTGGGGTAGACTGACTCCCCTTCCCACCCCCCCCCCCCCCCCCCCTCCACAATCTTTGCACATCCCCAATCCTGGACTTTCCACCCGTTACTTTAATTTCATGTTTCATGTTTCATGTATCTTGTTGTGCTTTATAACTGTTTAGTTTAGTTTAGAGATACAGCGCGGAAACAGGCCCTTCGGCCCACCGGGTCCGCGCCGACCAGCGATCCCCGCACATTAACACTATCCTACACACTCTAGGGACAATTTTTACATTCACCAAGCCAATGAACTTACAAACCTGCACGTCTTTGGAGTGTGGGAGGAAACTGAAGATCTCGGGAGAAAACCCACGCAGGTCACGGGGAGAACGTACAAACTCCGTGCAGACAGCGCCCGTAGTCGGGATCGAACCCGTGTCTCCGGCGCTGCATTCGCTGTAAGGACTGTTCACAGCCCAATGTCCCTCCTGGGATAAATAAAGTTCTACCGCATCGTATTATATAAGTACCTTGCACCTCTCGCACTTCCATGCATTTGTTTATCGATTTGTGCTTTGCACTAAACACTTGTTTGTTTGTACACCCTTTTTCTTTTACTGACTTGTAGAACACGCGTATCAGCCTGAAGAAGGGTCTCGACCCGAAACGTCACCCATTCCTTCTCTCCCGAGATGCTGCCTGACCTGCTGAGTTACTCCAGCATTTTGTGAATAAAAACCTTCGATTTGTACCAGCATCTGCAGTTATCTTCTTATATCAGTTTCGTACAATGAGCAGGAAGCACCTGCAGATGGTCGTTTACACCGAAGATAGACACGAAATGTTGGAGTAACTCTACGGGACAGGCAGCATCTCTGGAAAGACTACCCCCCACCCCCCCCTATTTTCAGTCTGAAGTAGGGTCTCGACCCGAAACGTCACCCATTCCTTCTCTCCAGAGGTGCTGCCTGCCCCGCTGAGTTACTCCGGCATCTTGTGTCTAGTTGTGTACAATGTGTGTTTTTGTATGGTGCCTGAAACAAGGAACTGCAGATGCTGGTTTACGCCAAAGATAGACACAAAGTGCTGGAGTAACTCGGTGGGTCAGGTAGCATCTCTAGAGAAAAAGGATGGGTGGCGTTTCGGGTCAGGACCCTTCTTCAGGCTGAAAGTAGGGGGTGGGGGAGTTTGAAGAGATGGAGGCGAGAAAAGACCACGATCAATCAGGGCCAGCTGCAAACTACCTCAGGCAGATCGGTGCCTGGTAGGTCCATTGATGGCTCGGGAAGGTGTGATCAATGTGGAAAATTAAAGAACTGGTAAAACGACGAGGGTGGAGGAAAGGGGGCAAGGAGGGAGGGGGGGAGGGGAGGGGAGAGAAGATGATTTTCACTTAAAATGAGAGAATTCAACGTTCACACCACTGGGTTGTAAGCTATCCCAAGCGAAATATGAAGCTCTGTTCCTCCAATGAGCGTGTGGCCTCACTGGCAATGGAGGATACCCAGGACAGAAAGGTCTGTGTGGGAATGGGAAGAGGAGTTACAATGGTCGGCAACCGGGAGATCCCATCAGCCTAGACGGACTGAGCGTAAGGGTTTAACGAAACGGTCGCCGAGTCTATGTTTGGTCTCGCCACTGCACAGGAGACTGTATGTGCCTGCAACGTTGCTGCAAGCAAGACTCCCATTGTACTTCTGGATGTGACAATAAACTTGGCAGCACGGTGGCAGCTGTGGTAGAGCTACTGCTTCACAGCGCCAGAGGCCCGGGTTCAATCCTGACTACGGGTGCTGTCTGAACGGAGCTCGCACGTTCTCCCCGTGACCTGCGTGAGTTTTCTCCGGGTGCTCCGGTTTCCTCCCACACTCCAAAGACGTACAGGTTTGTAGGTCAATTGTCCCTAGTGTGTGTACGATAGTGTTAGTGTGCGGGGATCGCAGGTCGATCGCTGGTCGGTGGGCCGAAGGGCCTGTTTCTGCGCTGTATCTCTAAAGAAAACTAAACTAAACTTGACTTGGACTTGAAGACTGGGAAAGTGCATTTGGCTGTGAAAACCCAGAGAGTTGTGAATTTGTTGAATTCTCTGCCACAGAAGGCAGTGGAGGCCAATTCTCTGGATGAATTAAAAAAAAGAGTTAGATAGAGCTCTAGGGGCTAGTGGAATCAAGGGATATGGGGAGAAGGCAGGCACGGGTTACTGATTATGGATGATCAGCCATGATTACAATGAATGGCGGTGCTGGCTCGAAGGGCCAAACGGCCTCCACCTGCACCTATTTTCTATGTTTATATGTTTCTAAAAACATAGGGGATCTTATCGAAATGTATAAGATTATTAAGGGGTTGGACACGTTAGAGGCAGGAAACATGTTCCTAATGTTGGGGGAGTCCAGAACAAGGGGCCACAGTTTAAGAATAAGGGGCAGGCCATTTAGAACTGAGATGAGGAGAAAAAAATTCAGTCAGAGAGTTGTGAATCTGTGGAATTCTCTGCCTCAAAAGGCAGTGGAGGCCAATTCTCTGAATGCATTCAAGAGAGAGCTAGATAGAGCTCTTAAGGATAGCGGAGTCAGGGGGTATGGGGAGAAGGCAGGAACGGGGTACTGATTGTGAATGTTCAGTCATGATCACATTGAATGGTGGTGCTGGCTCGAAGGGCCGAATGGCCTCCTTCTGCACCTATTGTCTATTGTCTATTGTCTATTGTCTATTGAATCCGATAGCCCTAAGAGCTATATCTACCTCTAGTAGTGGTTTTACAATCACAGGTCCAAGTCTCTAAAACTGAGGTGAGAAAAACTCTTTCACCCAGAGAGTTGTGAATTTGTGGAATTCTCTGCTACAGAGGGCAGTGGAGGCCAATTCACTGGATGAATTTAAAAGAGAGTTAGATAGAGCTCCAGGGCCTAGTGGAATCAAGGGATGTGGGGAGAAGGCAGGCACGGGTTACTGATTGTGGATGATCAGCCATGATCACAATGAATGGCGGTGCTGGCTGGAAGGGCCAAATGGCCTCCTCCTGCACTTATTTTCTATGTTTCTATATTTGTATGTTTCTAAGAGTTTGGCTTTACTGAACTAAGATGAGGATTAGGTTTTCCACCCAGAGGGTATGCTGTCGTTTGGAATTATCTACCCGAGAGGACTGTGAAGTCTTACTGATGGATTAGATTCAAGACTAAGAGCGATAGGCTATTACTCATTCAGGAAATCAAGGGTTCATTGAACATTGAACTGCAGTTCAACGTGCTTGGCCAAATGGTCTACTCCTGCAGAGGTTCACTTGCACCTCCTCCAGCCTCACCTACTGTATCCGCTGTTCCAGGTGTGGACTCCTTTCCGTCGGCGATCGTTTCGCTGAACACCTCCGCTCAGACCGCCTAAACCTACCTGATCTCCAATTAAACTCCCCCTCCCATTCCCCACACTGACCTTTCTGTCCTGGGCCTCCTCCATTGTCAGAGTGAGGCCCAGCACAAATTGGAGGAACAGCACCTCATATTTCACTCGATCAGCTTACACCCCAGCGGTATGAACATTGACTCCTCTAAGGTCAAATAGCCCTTGCTTTCCCTCTCTCTCCAACCCTCCCCATTCCCAGTTCTCCGACCAGTCTTACTGTCTCCGAATACATTTGCTTTGTTGTTACCGTCTCCCAGCTAACAATTCTACAGTTTCCTCGATCTCCATTCCCTTTTGTCCAGTTTTACACCTTCGCCCTTCTTATCTATGTACCTCCACTCTCCCCTGACATCAGTTTGAAGGGACTCGACCCGAGACATCACCCATTCCTTCTCTCCAGAGATGCTGCCTGTCCCGCTGAGTTACTCCAGCTTTTTGTGCCGATCTTTGGTCTATTCCTGCTTCTATTTGCAATCAGCACCACCACAGCACGAGCAGTCTCAGGGCTCAACGCTTGGGAGTTGAAGAATTCTAAAATGTGTTCTGAACGTTTTAATTGTTTCCTTTGGACCTATAAATGTGCCTGTGTTTTAGTGGACTGAAGAACCATACTTCCCTTTGACATTCTCCTAATTTGCTTCGATTACCTTGAATGTTGCACTAAAATCAAACGTAAACGGGACTGACATTAATCGTTTACAGCTTGGATTATTCTAGCCTGCAGGAAACCATCCTGTCCGTTTGTATTTAATTGGCAAGCTGCATTGTCTTCATGACACACATGAATTATATTTGCAGTGATGGCTTGGCGTTAACCTCCTCAGAGTTTTTTTGAATGATAAACATGAATCATATCATGGCTGAGTATTAAAGCACGTGCTGATTTCACAAGGCCTCGTTAATAGCGTCGGACGGCGCTGACTGATAGCTCCGTGTTCTCAAGGGAATCGCTGGCCCGCAGTTGTTTGGTGCTTTGTATGTCTCACGTTTCCTTGTGTACCTCTGTCTGCCCACATAGCTGATATGATACGATACAATACAATACAATACAATACGATACGATACGATACGATACGATACGATACGATACGATACGATACGATACGATACGATATGATACGATACGATACGATACGATACGATACGATACAATATGATACGATACGATACGATACGATACGATACGATACGATACGATACGATACGATACGATACGATACGATACGATACAATATGATACGATACGATACGATACAATACGATACGATACGATACGATACAATACGATACAACACGATAGAATACGATACAATACAATACGATATGATACGATACGATACGATACAACACGATAGAATACGATACGATGCGATACAATACAATACGATACAACACGATACGATACGATATGATACGATACGACACGATACGACACGATACAACACGATACGATATGATACAATACGATACGATACGATACGATACGATACGATACGATACGATACTATACGATACAACACGATACGATGCGATACGATACGATACGATACGGTAAGATACGACACGATACAATACAATACGATACAACACGATACAATATGATACGACACGATACAATACGATACGATATGTCACGATATAATATGATACAATACGATACGATACGACACGATACAATATCATATCATATCATATATATACAGCCGGAAACAGGCCTTTTCGGCCCACCAAGTCCGTGCCGCCCAATGATCCCCGTACATTAACACTATCCTACACCCACTAGGGACAATTTTTACATTTACCCAGCCAATTAACCTACATACCTGTACGTCTTTGGAGTGTGGGAGGAAACCGAAGATCTCGGAGAAAACCCACGCAGGTCACGGGGAGAACGTACAAACTCCTTACAGTGCAGCACCCGTAGTCAGGATCGAACCTGAGTCTCCGGCGCTGCATTCGCTGTAAAGCAGCAACTCTACCGCTGCGCTACCGTGCCGCCACAATACAATACGATACGACACAATACAATACGATACGATACAACACGATACGATACGATACAATATGATACGATATGATACGATATGATACGATACAATACAATAAGGTACCATATGATATGATACAATACGATAGGACTTTATTCATCCGTGGAGGGAAATTGGTCTGCCAACAGTCACAACACACAACAAAGTACACGAAAACATGAAAGTAAAAACAAAAAGAAAAGACAAGCGACAGTTGTCTGGGTGCCGTGTGCACAGCACCTTAACCAGAATGAACGAACAAACAGACAAACAGACGCAGGTTCATCCCCAGGCAGAGGATTCTAAAACTAGAGTGCCCCCCTCACCGGGTTCCCTTTTGTTCTCCCAACGTCTCTCATGGGGGGTCTCCCCACGCTGGGTCCTCCATTGTCTTCCCCTCTCACACCCTCCCCTAACGCTCATCGACCGCTAGCGCCCCACCACTGCCGCCAAGGCCCCACCACTGTCGCCAAGGCCCCACTGCTGCCGCCAAGGCCCCACCTCTGCCGCCAAGGCCCTACCGCTGCCGTGGAAGCCCCACCACTGCCGCCAAGGCCCCACCACTGCCGTGGAGGCCCCATCACTGCTGCCAAGGCTCCATTGCTGCCGCCAAGGCCCCACCACTGCCGTGGAAGCCCCACCACTGCCGCCAAGGCCCCACCACTGCCGCCAAGGCCCCCCCACTGCCGTGGAGACCCCACCACTGCCACCAAGGCCCCACTGCTGCCGCCAAGGCCCCACCTCTGCTGCCAAGGCCCTACCGCTGCCGCCAAGGCCCCACCGCTGCCTCCAAGGCCCCACACCTGACGCCAAGGCCCCACCCCTGCCGCCAAGGGCCCACCGCTGCCGCCAACGCCCCCTCACTGCCGCCAAGGTCCCACCACTGCCGCCAAGGCTCCCCCACTGCCACCAAGGCCCCACCGCTGTGGAGGCTCCCACTGCCGCCAAGGCCCCACCACTGCCGCCAAGGCCCCACCACTGCCGCCAAGGCCCCCCCGCTGCCGCCAAGGCCCCACCGCTGCCGCCAAGGCCCCACCACTGCATGGTTCTACTCCTATAACTTGTGATCTTGTGAAAAAAGGTCAAAGCAAGTAAGTACTTAAATTATTTTATATCGTTAAAATTTAATTTAAATTATTTCAAAGATTTTGACATGTCTTTAATTCTTTGTTCATAACCTTTAAAATATGTTTTAATGTTATATTGAATGGCGAATGATCAAAGAGAGACAGGGTAATTTTAGTTTTAGCCTGGATAGTGTGAATGTGGAGAGAGAATGTTTCCACTGGTGGGAGAGTCCAGGCCCAGAGGTCGTAGCCTCAGAATTAAAGGACGATCCTTTAGGAAAGAGATGAAGAGGAATTTATTTAATCAGAGGGTGGTGAATCTGTGGGAGCCTTTGCCACAGAAGGCTGTGGAGGCCAAGTCGATGGATATTTTTAAGGCAAAGACAAATGGACTCTTGATTAGTATGGGTGTTTGATTCTTGATTAGGGGTGATGGGGAGAAGGCAGGAGAATGGGGTTGAGAGGGAAAGATAGATTGAATGGCGGAGTAGATTTGATGGGCCGAATGGCCTAATTTTGCTCCGATCACTAAAGTTTGCAGGACCCTCCCCTACACGGCACCAGTCTCAGAGTTTTGGATCAGTACATGTGTGTAACCAGGGTAACCAACACCATCATGAGAGCGTTGGGGAGAAAGCAGGAAGGGAAACGATGATCATGGACATCTTCCATTATTGGCTGTGGGCTGGATAATAATGAGACCTATGGAGGTCAAGTCAATGGATATTTTTAAAGCAGAGCTGGATACAGGAGTACAGAAATACAGGACTCATGGGTTATGGAGAGAAGGCAGGAGAATGGGATTGAGAGAGAAAGATAGATATGCCGTGATTGAATGGTGGAGTGGACAATAGGCCAAATGGCCTAATTCTGCTCCTATCACTAATGAACTTATATGGACAATGAAACTCACCAGGACGACAGTGAAACTAGTACAATGACTAGGGTGGGGGAGGGACGGAGAGAGAGGGGATGCAGGGGTTTCTTGAAGTTAGAGGAATCAATGTTCATACCGCTGGGCAGTAAACTGAGTGTCACTGTGTTGAAAATGCGTTATTTTGAATAAAACCTTCAGGTGAGGCACTGTCTGCCCTCTGGGGGGAACGTCGAGGATCCAAGGGGGTGAATTTGAAGGAAAGAGGCGTCCTGAACAATATATATCTCTTGTTCTCATCATTATCACAATACTGTCTGTGGGAGATGGTTGCACAGAGACAAAGCTTTCTCCTCATATGTATATATACCCATACTCACATCTACACACATATTATGTATATATACACGCATGTGTGTATATGTATATGTGTATATATACACACATTGTGTAATGGGTGTGTATATATACACACACTCACATATACACACACATATATATATATATACATATATGTGTGCGTGTGTGTGTGTGTGTATATATATATATATGCGTGTGTGTGTATATATACACACACTGAACTATATATATGTGCGTGTGTGTATTTTGTGTTTGCCTTCGATTTAAACCAGCATCTGCAGTTCTTTCCTACACATACACACACACACACACACACACACACACACACACATTATATATATATATATGTGTGTGAGTGTGTGAGTGTGTGTGTGTGTGTGTGTGTGTGTGTGTGTGTGTGTGTGTGTGTGTGTGTGTGTGTGTGTGTGTGTGTGTGTGTGTGTGTGTGTGTGTGTGTGTGTGTGTGTTTGTGTAGGAAAGAACTGCAGATGCTGGTTTAAATCGAAGGGAAACACAAAATGCTGGAGTAACTCAGCGGGACAGGCAGCATTTCTGGAGAGAAGGAATGGTGACGTTTCGGGTCGAGACCCTTCGTATACACACACACACACACACACACACACACACACACACACACACACACACACACACACACACACACACACACACACGTACACACGTACACAAAAACAAACAGACTATTATAGTGTGATAATAACAATAATAGTCTGTGTAGTTCAGAGCTTACATGGAGTTTGTAGTGTTTAATAGCCAAATGACTGTAGGGAAGAAGTTGCTCCTGAACCTGGATGTTACAGTTTTCAGGCTCCTGTACCTTCTTCCCAATGGCAGGGGTGAGATGAGAGTGTGGCCAGGGTGGTGTGGGTCTCTGATAATGCTGGCTGCGTTTATGAGGCAGGGACTCTGGTAAATCCCTTCGATGGTGGGGAGGTCAGAGCCGGTGATGGACTGGGCAGTGATCACAACGTTTTGCAGTCTCCTTCGCTCCTGGGCGTTCAAGTTGCCGAACCAGGCCGTGATGTAAAGATGGACACAAAAAGGTGGAGTAACTCATCGGGTCAGGCAGCATCTCTGGCGAGAAGGAATGGGTGACGTTTCGGGTCGAGACCCTTCTTCAAAGTCACCCACTCCTTCTCTCCAGAGATGCTGCCTGTCCCGCTGTTACTCCAGCTTTTTGTGTCGATCTTCAGTTTAAACCAGCATCTGCAGTTCCTTCTTACACTTGAGGTAAAGAGGTCTACAGGGGGCGCAACTAAAAACGCAGCCAATGTCATCAAAGTGCCATCACACCCCTGTCTACCCTCTCATTTCACTATTACCATCAGGAAGAGGGTACAGGAGCCTGAAAACCATGTCCACCAGGTTCAGTCCAGGAACCATCTTAAACACTAACCTCTACAACTATGAACTTCTATGGACTGTTTTTAGTTGTACTATGGACCTCGGCTGTTTGCACCAGTATAATGGTAATTTATTGAATTTCTAGTTATTATATTTATCACGTGTTAAGCTGTTAAGTCTGTTAAGCTGCCGCAACGAAGAATTTAATTGAAGAAGGGTCTCGACCCGAAAAGTCACCATTCCTTCGATCGTAAGATGTTGCCTGACCTGCTGCGTTACTCCATAAGACCACAAGTGATAGGAGTAGAATTAGACCATTCGGCCCATCAAGTCTACTCTACCATTCAATCATGGCTGATCTTTTTCTCTCCCTCCTAACCCCATTCTCCTGCCTTCTCCCCATAACCTCTGACACCCGTCTATCTTCGGTGTAAACCAGCATCTGCAGCTCCTCCCTACATCTTTCATTGTTTTGTTGTGAGCAAAGATACTAGAGGAACAAGATAGACCCACTCGACCCAAAAAACCGTAGTACGTCATGACGCCATTTTAGTAGGCAGAAACTTGCAGAAACATTTAAAAAGAAAAATAACTAAAAACTGTGAATTGATAGATGAGATATATTCTGCATTTTAATGGTATCATCCCACACACTGTTCCCCCAAAACACTGATTACACTGCGAGAGGCATAATGGATGGCGGGTTTTGCTTACTAAAATGGCTCCTTTGCGTACTACACTTCAGTAAAGGCAATTTCAACGGAGTGGTCCATCTTGCTCCTCTAGTATCTTTGGTTGGGAGTACTTCAGACAATTAAACTTTCTTAACATTTGGAGAATTCTGAAAAAACACGAGGCAAATGCAACTTATTTTTTGTTGTGATTTATCGTATCCCATCAATTTTATTAAAAGAACAGAACCCGGGGTCTAACATTGCCCAGCCAGTCAGTATTGTGACCAGTGTGTAGAAAGGAACTGCAGATGCTGGTTTACACCGAAGATAGACACAAAATGATGGAGTAACTCAGCGGGACAGGCAGCATCTCTGGAGGGAAGGAATGGGCGATGTTTCACGTCGAGACCCTTCTTCAGACTGAGAGCCAGGGAGAGGGAAAAACAAAGATAAGGAAGGGTGAGGTGTGAAAAGGAGACATAAATGAAGTTGACGTTCAAGGAAAATGTAGTATAGATCATTGTTAGCTAGGAGAAATTGACAACGAAGCAAGCAGAGATAAAATCTAATCAGGAGGACAGTCAGATTGGTCGGAGAACTAGGAAGGGGGAGGGGATGGAGAGCGAGGGAGAGCAAGGGTTACTTGAAGTTAGAGATGTCACTATTCTTACCGCTGGGGTGTAAGCTGCCCAAGCGAAAAATGAGGTGCTGTTCCTACAATTTGCACTGGGTCTCACACTGCGAGTGGAGGAGGCCCAGGACAGAAAGGTCAGTGTGGGGAATGGGAGAGGGAGTTATAGTGTTTAGCAACTGGGAGATCAGGTAGGTTTAGGCAGACTGAGCGGAGGTGTTCAGCAAAACGATCGCCGAGCCTGCGCTTGGTCTCGCTGATATACAGGAGTCCACACTTGGAACAGCGGAGACAGTAGATGAGGTTGGAGGAGGTGCAAGTGACCAGGGTCCATGCGGTTTAGAATCCCCCATTTTAAATTCATTTTGAAAACTGCTGATACCAACATATCTTTTTGCTTTCAGTGTCGAACATGAGAATTGATCAAACCAGTTACCGCAGGGCACAAATTAACAAAAAAAATACTTTCCAGTGAGCAATTCCAACTAAAATAAATTTTAACAGGCCCTTTATGCTTAATAATTAATAAAATGTGAATGATCTGCTATGCAGACCTAGGACAGAACCATATGTGGCACAAAAAATGCTTAACTCGTGATTATTTCATTAAAAACAGAAGAGACGATTATATTTTACTCTCCCAACTTTAGCAGAGTCAACACAAAAGGAGTCGGACTCCTAGTGAGCCTGTGTTTGTACCTGTGGTGGAGAGTGTTGCATAAAGCCATGGCCTGTAACAGGTCCTTGAGCCGGTTCACGGATTCGTCTGCCGCCTGTCACTTCTGTGGTGAGGAGGAGATCGTGTACCATTTGTATTTAGAGTGTGTGAGGTTGCAGCCCCTGTTCGAGTATATGAAGGGGCTGCTCCTCAAGTTCTGCCTCCATTTTAGCCCTACGCTGCTGCATTTTGGGCACCCGGTACAGAGAGGGGAGGGTCAGGAGGGAGGAGGGGGTCTCCCTGTCGGTCTGCTCCTGGGCCTGGCCAAGATGGCCATCCGCGGGTCCAGGCAGCGGGTAGTCGACAGTCGCACAGGGGTCGGCTGCCCGCCCCTTGTCCGGGGTTATGTCCGTGTCCGTGTGTCCCTGGAGAGGGAACACGCGGTGTCCATGGGGAAGCTGGAGGCCTTCCGTGATCGCCGGTCGCCGCGGGAGGTCGAATGTATTCTTGACAAAGTTGGCGGGATTTTAATTTGATATTTGTTGTGTTTTGTACACTGCCGATACGGGCAGCTTTTGATCTGGTCACATCACCACTTTGTATGTTTGTCTTGTTTTTTGGAATAAAGTATTTGTAATAAAAACATTTTTTAAATTTAAATTTTAAAATAGGTGAGCCTGTGCTACCTGTACAATCACACTACGGTCTCAATGGGACGGGGATATTTCTGTCCACCATATCTTCCACCCGTTCAAAATGTGGGAGGGAGGGAGGGAGGGAAGTGGTGGCGAACCGCAAGGTGGCTGAGGAGGCATCTCTGCCATGTGAGGTGTTTACCGTTCTTCAGTTTGCCCGTTCTCCCCGTGTCTGCGTGGGTTTTCTCCGGGTGCTCCGGTTCCCCCCCCACATCCCAAAGGCGTAGGTTCGTGTCTCGTTCCCCCCCTCCCCCCACATGCCAAAGACACGTAGGTTCGTGGGTTAAATGGCAGCTGCAGTTTGTCGGGAATGGATGAGAAAGTGAGGTAACGTTGAACTAGCGTGAGTGGGCGATCGATGGTGGGCACGGGCTTGCTGGGCCTGCTTCCATGCTGTTTCTGTAAACTAAACTGAACTAAACTAGACTTGAGTGTAGTTTAGTTTAGTTTGGGGATACAGAGGGGAAGCAAGCCCTTCGGCCCACCCAATCAGACTTACCAGCCAACCCCGCACACTTGCACTATTGCACACACTAGGGACAATTTACAATTTTTAACCAAAGCCAATTAACCTGCGTCTGTACGTCTGTGGAGAGTGGGAGGAAACCAGAGCACCCAGAGACTGTCATATGTTGAAAGACTGGAGCGACTAGGCTTGTATACACTGGAATTTAGAAGGATGAGAGGGGATCTTATTGAAACATATAAGATTATTAAGGGATTGGACACATTAGAGAAACATGTTCCCAATGTTGGGGGAGTCCAGAACCAGGGGCCACAGTTTTAGAATAAGGGGTAGGCCATTTAGAACGGAGATGAGGAAAAACCTTTTCACTCAGCGAGTTGGAAATCTGTGGAATTCTCTGCCTCAGAAGGCAGTGGAGGCCAATTCTCTGGATGCTTTCAAGAGAGAGCTAGATAGAGCTCTTAATGATAGCGGAGTCAGAGGGTATGGGGAGAAGGCAGGAACGGGGTACTGATTGTGGATGATCAGCCATGATCATGTTGAATGGCGGTGCTGGCTCGAAGGGCCGAATGGCCTACTCCTGCACCTATTGTGTATTGTCTATTGTCTAAAACCCATGCAGTCACGGGGAGAAGGCGCAAACTGAGGAATGGTGAACACCTCGTACAGCAGAGAGAGGAGAAAGCAGAGATGCCTCCTCAGCAACTATGCAGTTCGCCAACTCCTTCCTCCCTCCCTCCCTCCCTCCCTCCCTCCCTCCCTCCCTCCCTCCCTCCCTCCCTCCCTCCCTCCCTCCCTCCCTCCCTCCCTCCCCTGTCCACATAATAAACAGGTGGAAGATATGTTGGATGGAGGTATCTCAGTCCCATTTGAGGCCGTAGTGTGATTGCAAAGACAGCGCCGGCTTACTTGGAGCCTGACTCCTTTTGTGTTGACACCGCTACAGTTTGGAGAGCTTTTGATAGCCTGTCCCGTCAAAAGTTTTGAGAGATCTTTAAGCATCACTGGCCAGAAGACAGTTAAAAACAAATTGAGTAAAGTTATTAAATTTGCGAAAAAATAAATCCTATTTAAAATAGAAAGGAAATAAATTTGCAAGAACACATTTGCAATTAATTAAGCATTTTGTGATAAAGTAAAATATGTCAGGCGTTTTACCACACATACTCAGGCTCAACATTCCCTAGAAATGGTGACACAAGGCACTGCAGATGTTGGATTCAAGTTTGGTGTTTATTTTGTTTCATTCACTGTCACGTGTACCAAGCTCCATTGAAAAGCTTTTTGTTGCCTGCTATCCAGTCAGCGGAAAGACTATGCATGATTGCAATCGAGCCGCCCACGTTGCACAGATACAGGGTAATCGGAATGGCGGCACGGTGGCGCAGCGGTAGAGTTGCTGCCTTACAGCGAATGCAGCGCCGGAGACTCAGGTTCGATCCTGACTACGGGCGCCGTCTGTACGGAGTTTGTACGTTCTCCCCGTGACCTGCGTGGGTTTTCTCCGAGATCTTCGGTTTCCTCCCACACTCCAAAGACGTACAGGTTTGTAGGTTAATTGACTGGGTAAATGTAAAAATTGTCCCTAGTGTGTGTAGGATAGTTTTAATCAAGTCAAGTCAAGTCAATTTTATTTGTATAGCACATTTAAAAACAACCCACGTTGACCAAAGTGCTGTACATCTGATTAGGTACCAAGGAAAAAATGAAACATACAGTAGCACACAAACATAACATCACATACACAACAGTTCACAGCGCCTCCTCAATGAGCCTCAAACGCTAGGGAGTAGAAATAGGTTTTGAGCCTGGACTTAAAGGAGTCGATGGAGGGGGCAGTTCTGATGGGGAGAGGGATGCTGTTCCACAGTCTAGGAGCTGCAACCGCAAAAGCGCGGTCACCCCTGAGCTTAAGCCTAGACCGCGGGATAGTGAGTAGCCCCAAGTCGGCCGACCTGAGGGACCTGGAGTTAGAGAGGTGGGTTAGAAGATTTTTGATGTAGGGGGGGAATGTCCATTTAGGGCTTTATACGTGAATAGGAGGAGCTTGAAGTTGATTCTGTACCGTACAGGGAGCCAGTGGAGAGAGGCCAGAATCGGCGTGATGTGGTCCCTTTTACGGGTACCCGTCAGGAGTCTCGCTGCGGCGTTTCGGACCAGTTGCAGGCGGGACAGGGAAGATTGGCTGATCCCAGTGTATAGGGAGTTGCAGTAGTCTAGGCGGGAGGAAATGAAAGCGTGAATGATTTTTTTCAGTGTCGTCGAATTGGAGGAAAGGTTTGATTTATTTAATGTGCGGGGATCGCTGGGCGGCGCGGACTCGGTGGGCCGAAGGGCCTGTTTCCGCGCTGTATCTCTAAATCTAAATCTAAAAGAAAATGTTTGTTGGTGTTCGGATGGTTCAGTTGCCTGATGACAGCTGGGAAGAAAACTGCCTCTTACGGCAGCTTGTTCCATACACCCACCACCCTTTGGATGAAAAAATTACCCCTTAGATTCCTATTAACTCTTTCCCCTTCACCTTGAACCTATGTCCTCTGGTCCTCGACTCCCCTGCTCATGGCAAGAGACTCTGTGCATCTACCTGATCTGTTCCTTTCATGATTTTGTACACCTCTATAAGATATTCCCTCATCCTCCTGTGCTCCATACAATAGAGACCCAGCCTATTCAACCTCTACTCAACCTCTCCCTCACACCCTCTAGTCCTGGCAACATCTTTTCAGAACCATTTAAAGCTTGACAATATCTTTCCTACATATAACACGGTGCCCTGAACTGAACACAATATTCTAAATGCGGTCCCACCAACGTATTATACAACTGCAACATGACCTCCCAACTTCTATACTCAATGCTCTGGATGATGAAGGCCAAAGTGCCAAAAGCCTTTTTGACCACCTTATCTACCTACGACTCGACCTTCAAGGAACCATGCACCTGTACTCCTGGATCCCTCTGCTCAACAACACTACCCAGAGGCCTACCATTCACCGTGTAGGCCCTACCCTTGTTCGACGTCCCAAAATGCAACACCTCACACTTCTCTGTATTACCTCTATTTCTGTCACACTAAATAGAGTGTGATTCTGTCACACTTTCTATCACACAAAAAGCGTGCAGTTGCAGGAAAACTGAAAGGAAAGCGGAAGAAAGTGTTCCGGAAAGACGCCACAGATCCTTATTTCTACTCTGTGCATGATCAGTACCTTGGAAAAAAAAATATCAGAGCAGTTGAGAATATTGGTGTTGGTCCAATGCTGGCAATTTACTCAGAAAAATTGCCTACAAAATTGGTATGCAACAGGGAATTTACAATTTTTTAAATGCCTGTTCCAAAGAGAAAACATGACTATTCATGACATCACATCGTGCAGTTGAGAGAATTTTCTTGTAGATTTTGATCCTCTCTCTGCTAATGGAAACCTGCTGTTCTGTCTGACACTGAATAAACACACACTAAACCAAAATTCACCCATTGAAATTCGAAAGTGTATCTAGAGCCCGTTTTAGATTTAGTTTTAGAGATGGAGTACGCATGCATGCCCTTGGTATGCTGTGTCCACACCGACCTTTGATCTCCCATTCGCACGAGCTCCACGTTATCCCACATTCCCACATTCCCATCCACTCCCTACACCCCAGGGGCAATGGACAATGTCCAAGATGGCTGCACCGCCATGCAGCTGCAGCTCGCCGGCAGTCTGTTTGTCTTTTTTCTTTTTTTGTCTATGTGTTAGTGTTAGATGTGTGTAGTAGTATATTTTTAGCTGTGTATATGTGGGGGGGGGAACCTTTCCTTTAAAAAAAAATCTCTTCCTCGAGGCGCGGCTCGGCCGCGGGACTTTCCATCGTCCGGCGCGGCTCGGCCGCGGGACCTTCCATCTCCTTGCGGGGGCTGCGCGAGTCGGGAGCCTCGGTCGCCTCGGCAGAAGTCGAACTATCTGTCCGTAGGAGAAGCATGGGGGAAGAGAGAAGACATTTTTTTTGCCCTCCATCACAGTGAAGGGGGTGTCTGGAGGAGTCACCGTGGTGAATGTTTGTGTTAAGATTGTGTGTCTTGCGTCTTTTACTCTGTACTGTTGTGGCTGCGTGGCAAATTATTTTCGTTCAATTCATTTTGAATGACAATAAAGGTCATTCAGATTCAGATTCAGAGGACAATTCACCGACAAACCCGCGTCATCTTTGGGATGTGGGAGGAAAACGGAGCACCCAGTGGAAAGCCACAGGGGGACGTGCAAACTCCAAAAAGACAGCACCCGAGGTCAGAATCAAACCTGGGGTCTCTGGCGCTGTGACGCAGTGAGTCGACCAGCTTGACCACTGTGCAGCCCTAATGGCTTGTTAAACGCACAGCTAGTAGCAATGGGCTGGCGGAGTCTCAGTTAGAAGCTTTCCCATTCAGGAGTAAAGAATGTTTCATTTTGTTTAGTTGGGAGATACGGGGCGGAAACTGGCCCTTCGGCCCACCAAGGCCATGCCATCCAGCGATCCCCACATATTAACACCATCCTACACACACTAGGGACAATTAAGGACAGTTATACCAAGCCAATTAACCTGCAAATCTGTACGTTTAATTTTAGAGATACAGCGCGGAAACAGGCCCTTTCGGCCCACCGGGTCTGCAGCGATCTCCACACGTAAACACTATCCTACACCCACCAGGGACAATTTTTTTTACATTTACCAAGCCAATTAACCTACATACCTGCACATCTTTGGAGTGTGGGAGGAAACCGAAGATCTCGGAGAAAACCAACGCAGGTCACGGGGAGAGCGTACAAACTTCGCACAGACAGCGCCCGTAGTCGGACTCTTTTAAAAAGCAATAAAAGTTAACTAAAAAGGCAATACGGGGAGAAAAGATGAGGTGCGAGGGTAAACTAGCCAATAATATAAAGGAGGATAGCAAAAGTTTTTTTAGGTACGTGAAGAGGAAAAAAATAGTCAAGGCAAATGTGGGTCCCTTGAAGAGAGAAGCAGGGGAATTTATTATGGGGAACAAAGAAATGGCAAACGAGTTAAACCGTTACTTTGGATCTGTCTTCACTGAGGAAGATACACACAATCTCCCAAATGTTCTAGGGGCCGGAGAACCTAGGGTGATGGAGGAACTGAAGGAAATCCACATTAGGCAGGAAATGGTTTTGGGTAGACTGATGGGACTGAAGGCTGATAAATCCCCAGGGCCTGATGGTCTGCATCCCAGGGTACTTAAGGAGGTGGCTCTAGAAATAGTGGAAGCATTGGAGATCATTTTTTAATGTTCTATAGATTCAGGATCAGTTCCTGTGGATTGGAGGATAGCAAATGTTATCCCACTTTTTAAGAAAGGAGGGAGAGAGAAAACGGGTAATTATAGACCAGTTAGTCTGACATCAGTGGTGGGGAAGATGCTGGAGTCAATTATAAAAGACGAAATTGCTGAGCATTTGGATAGCAGTAACAGGATAATTCCGAGTCAGCATGGATTTACGAAAGGGAAATCTACTGGAATTTTTTGAGGATGTAACTAGGAAAATTGACAGGAGAGAGTCAGTGGTGTACCTCGACTTTCAGAAAGCCTTCGACAAGGTCCCACATAGGAGATTAGTGGGCAAAATTAGAGCACATGGTATTGGGGGTAGGGTACTGACATGGATAGAAAATTGGTTGACAGACAGAAAGCAAAGAGTGGGGATAAATGGGGCCCTTTCGGAATGGCAGGCAGTGACCAGTGGGGTACCGCAAGGTTCGGTGCTGGGACCCCAGCTATTTACGATATACATTAATGACTTAGATGAAGGGATTAAAAGTACCATTATAACATATAACATATAACATATAACAACTACAGCATGGAAACAGGCCTGTCCGGCCCTACCAGTCCACGCCGACCATTCTCCCTGACATAGTCTCATCTACCTGCACTCAGACCATAACCCTCTAATCCCCTCCTATTCATATACCTATCCAATTTACTCTTAAATAATAAAATCGAGCCAGCCTCCACCACTTCCACCGGAAGCCCATTCCATACAGCCACCACCCTCTGAGTAAAGAAGTTCCCCCTCATGTTACCCCTAAACCTTTGTCCCTCAATTATGAAGCTATGTCCCCTTGTTGGAATCTTCCCCACTCTCAAAGGGAAAAGCCTACCCACGTCAACTCTGTCCGTCCCTCTCAAAATTTAAAAAACCTCTATCAAGTCCCCCCTCAACCTTCTACGCTCCAAAGAATAAAGACCCAACTTGTTCAACCTCTCTCTGTAGCCTAAGTGCTGAAAACCAGGCAACATTCTAGTAAATCTCCTCTGTACTCTCTCCATTTTGTCGACATCCTTCCTATAATTTGGAGACCAGAACTGCACACCATACTCCAGATTCGGCCTCACCAATGCCCTGTACAATTTTAACATTACATCCCAACTTCTATACTCGATGCTCTGATTTATAAAGGCAAGCATACCAAACGCCTTCTTCACCACCCTATCCACATGAGATTCCACCTTCAGGGAACAATGCACAGTTATTCCCAGATCCCTCTGTTCCACTGCATTCCTCAATTCCCTACCATTTACCCTGTACGTCCTATTTTGATTTGTCCTACCAAAATGCAGCACCTCACACTTATCAGCATTAAACTCCATCTGCCATCTTTCAGCCCACCCTTCCAAAAGGCCCAAGTCTCTCTGTAGACTTTGAAAATCTACCTCACTATCAACTACTCCACCTATCTTAGTATCATCTGCATATTTACTAATCCAATTTGCCACACCATCATCCAGATCATTAATGTAAATGACAAACAACATCAAATTTGCAGATGATACTAAGCTGGGGGGTAGTGCGAATTGTGAGGAAGATGCAATAAGGCTGCAGGGTGACTTGGACAGGTTGTGTGAGTGGGCGGATACATGGTAGATGCAGTTTAATGTAGATAAGTGTGAGGTTATTCACTTTGGAAGTAAGAATAGAAAGGCAGATTATTATCTGAATGGTGTCAAGTTAGGAAGAGGGGATGTTCAACGAGATCTGGGTGTCCTAGTGCATCAGTCACTGAAAGGAAGCATGCAGGTACAGCAGGCAGTGAAGAAAGCCAATGGAATGTTGGCCTTCATAACAAGAGGAGTTGAGTATAGGAGCAAAGAGGTCCTTCTACAGTTGTACCGGGCCCTGGTGAGACCGCACCTGGAGTACTGTGTGCAGTTTTGGTCTCCAAATTTGAGGAAGGATATTCTTGCTATTGACGGCGTGCAGCGTAGGTTCACTAGGTTAATTCCCGGAATGGCGGGACTGTCGTATGTTGAAAGGCTGGAGCAATTAGGCTTGTATACACTGGAATTTAGAAGGATGAGGGGGAATCTTATTGAAACATATAAGATAATTAGGGGATTGGACACATTAGAGGCAGGAAACATGTTCCCAATGTTGGGGGAGTCCAGAACAAGGGGCCACAGTTTAAGAATAAGGGGTAGGCCATTTAGAACGGAGATGAGGAAGAACTTTTTCAGTCAGAGAGTGGTGAAGGTGTGGAATTCTCTGCCTCAGAAGACGGTGGAGGCCAGTTCATTGGATGCTTTCAAGAGAGAGCTGGATAGAGCTCTTAAGGATAGCGGAGTGAGGGGGTATGGGGAGAAGGCAGGAACGGGGTACTGATTGAGAGTGATCAGCCATGATCGCATTGAATGGCGGTGCTGGCTCGAAGGGCTGAATGGCCTACTCCGGCACCTATTGTCTATTGTCTATTGTCTATTGAACCCGGGTCACCGGCGCTGCATTCGCTGTGAGGCAGCAACTCTACCGCTGCTCTGTCCCATGTTTAATTGTCATATTCACCGGAACAATGAAATTCGTACTTACTGCAGCTTTGTAGGCACATTAAATGCAACAACAAAATAAATAAATACACGACAAATTGTTAGTTATAATCTAGTAAATTTTCCGTGTATGAAGAAGAGTTCCAACCGGAAATGTCACCGATCCATGTTCTTCAGGAATGCTTTCTGACCCGCTGAGTTACTCCAGCATTTTGTGTCTTTTTTTGGTATGAACCAGCATCTGCAGTTTCATGCTCTGACAAATGGCCGTTTATCCTAGGTAAGCTAGACCTATTGTTTACACCAAAGATGGACACAACTCTCCATTTCTCTCCTCGTTAAATCCCAGTTCAATGTTGGGGGAGTCCAGAACAAGGGGCCACAGTTTAAGAATAAGGGTTAGGCCATTTAGAACGGAGATGAGGAAAGACTTTTTCAGTCAGAGAGTAGTGAATCTGTGGAATTCTCTGCCTCAGAAGGCAGTGGAGGCCAATTCTCTGAATGCATTCAAGAGAGAGCTATATAGAGCTCTTAAGGATAGTGGAGTTAGAGGGTATGGGGAGAAGGCGGGAACGGGGTACTGATTGTACTGGCTAAGATTAAACAGTCTGAAGAAGTGTCTCGACCCGAAACATCACCCATTCCTTCTCTCCTGAGATGCTGCCTGATCTGCTGAGTTACTCCAGCATTTTGTGAAATAAATACCTCCATTCATTGTGATCACAGCTGATCATCCACAATCAGTAACCCATGCCTGCCTTCTCTCCATACCCCTTGATTCCACTAGCCCCTAGAGCTCTATATAACTCTATCTGAGTTCTATCTAATGATTTGCCTCTGTTTTTTTTGCCAAGTATCATAAATCTATAACCTTCAGCTTCTCTGATGGTTGAAGTTTTTCATTCTTGCCTTCAGCTAACTGGCCAGCACGCAACAAAAGCATTTCACTTGTTCCCAGTCGGTGTTCCTAGTTAGAGATGCTGCCTAACATTGCATCAGCAACACCAACCAGCGCACGTATTGTTGAAGAGAAGCTCACTTTTGGACCCAATTCTTTTGACCTAAAGGTAGATTTAGATTCTTTCACGTAGGAGTCAGCGCATGGGATTACACTCAGTGAAATTAATTTTTTTAAACTACAGATGCTTGGAATCTAAAAGAAAAACAGAAAAATGCTGGAAACACTCAAGTGGGTCTGGACACATTGGTAGGAAGAGAAACGTTAACATTTCAGGTTAATTATACTCAGCTCAGATGAAGAATCCCGACCCAAAATGTCAACTGACCACTTTTCTCCTTAGATGCTGGCTGCCTGGCCCATTGAGTTCCTCCAGCATTTATACTCTCGATTTATGCTCGGTAAAGGTATAATAAACTTGCAGCTAATTTTTTTTTTTTGCATCTGTTTTTTTTTTACCTGGCAAAAGAACACTGGCCAAAGTATTTTGAAGTGAATCTCCATTTTGAGTGCAGGTGAGCCGACTACGAAATCATCTGCAGAAACAAGGAACCGCAGATGCTGATTTAACCAAAGAAAGACACAAAATGCTGGAGTAACTTAGTGGGTCAGGCAGCATCTCTGGGGAACATCTGGAGAACTAGGGTGGCACGGTGTTAAAGTTGCTGCCTTGCAGCGCCAGAGACCCAGGTTTGATCCTGACTACCGGGTGCTGTCTGTTTGAAATTTCTACGTTCTCCCCATGACCACGTGGGTTTTCCCCGGGTGCTCCGGTTTCCTCCCGCTCTCCAAAGAAGTACAGGTTTGAAAGTTAGTTGGCTTCGGTAGAAATTTGTAAATTGGTCCCAGTGTGTAGGATAGTGCTAAAGTGCGGGGATCACTGGTCGGCGCTGACACGGTGGGCCAAAGGGCCTCTTTCTGCATTATATCTCCAAACCTAAACTAAACTAATACCTAGCGCAAATTGGAGGAACAGCACATCATATTTAGACAATAGACAATATAGGCAATAGACAGGAGGAGGCCATTCGGCCCTTCGAGCCAGCACCGCCATTCAATGCGATCATGGCTGATCATTCTCAATCAGTACCCATTTCCTGCCTTCTCCCCATACCCCCTGACTCCGCTATCCTTAAGAGCTCTATCTAGCTCTCTCTTGAATGCATTCAGAGACTTGGCCTCCACTGCCCTCTGAGGCAGGGAATTCCACAGATTTACAACTCTCTGACTGAAAAAGTTTTTCCTCATCTCAGTTCTAAATGGCCTACCCCTTATTCTTAAACTGTGGCCCCTGGTTCTGGACTCCCCCAACATTGGGAACATGTTTCCTGCCTCTAACGTGTCCAACCCCTTAATAATCTTATATGTTTCGATAAGATCTCCTCTCATCCGTCTAAATTCCAGTGTATACAAGCCTAGTCGCTCCAGTCTTTCAACGTATGACAGTTCCGCCATTCCGGGAATTAACCTAGTAAACCTACGGTGCACGCCCTCAACAGCAAGAATATCCTTCCTCAAATTTGGAGACCAAAACTGCACACAGTACTCCAGGTGCGGTCTCACTAGGGCCCTATACAACTGCAGAAGGACCTCTTTGCTCCTATACTCAACTCCTCTTGTTATGAAGGCCAACATTCCATTGGCTTTCTTCACTGCCTGCTGTACCTGCATGCTTCCTTTCAGTGACTGATGCACTAGGACACCCAGATCTCGTTGTACGTCCCCTTTTTCCTAACTTGACACCTAACTTTCGCTTGGGCAGTTTACACACCAGCGGTTTTGAACATTGACTTCTCTCACTTAAGGTAGTCCCTTTTCCCCTCTCTTTCCCCTCCCCCTTCCCAGTTCTCCCACAAGTCTTCCTGTCTCCGTCTGCATCCTATCTTTCTCCCGCCCCCTCCCCTGACATCAGTCTGAAGAAGGGTTCTGACCCGAAAGGTCGCCTATCCATGTTCTCCAGGGTTGCTGCCTGACCCGCTGAGTTCCCTCCAGCACCTTGTGCCTTTCTATAGGCTGCACGCTGTTGTTGGAGACAGAGGCAGAGCTCATTTTTACCTCCCACTTTAATGCTGCCTATTTTTGTTTCCCCTTCAGCTGTGTTGAATTGAACAGATTAAAATGAATATGTCCTTCCCTTCAAATGTCAGACAGAGGATTAAACAAATCTTAACATATGCCATTAATTATGATAGAATTACTGGAAAACCCAGTTGCGTTTTAAAATGTGGATCCACTTTAGCTGAGCATGACTTGAAGCAGCAACTGCTTCCATCTGTCTGAAGACTGGGTCTCAGTTGTAAGGCCACAGTTGTGAAATTACTTGATTTCATCTTCCAGTTTTGCTTTATTCTCTTTTTTTTTGAGGATTGATAAAATTCGCCCAACACTTAGATTTTAACTTTCTGCAGAAAGTTTTATTTTGTACATTTAACCCCCCACTTTCCCTGTTAAAGTTCCCCGCTGGTTTTCTGCTCTTGTTGTGCTTGAAGCAAAGGCATGGGTCCACATTGCAATTGAGAGATAGGTCTACAGTTGCAGGAAATCTCTCCTGTCCTCAGCTGTGGCATGTAAATATCTACTCCCTCTTCTCCCCTCTCCCATCGGGCAAAAGTTATAGAAGTGTGAAAATGCACACCATCAGATTCAGGGGCAGTTTCTTCCCGGCTGTTGTCAGCCAGCTGAACCATCCTACCACAACCAGAGAGCAGTGCTGAACTACTGTCTACCTCTTTGATGACCCTCAGATTATCCTTGACCGGACTTTGCTGGCTTTACCTTGTTATTCCCTTACCATGTTATTCCCTTACACACCGTAAATGGATCGGTTGCAATCATGCATGGTCTCTTCTGTCGGCTGGTGAGCATGCAACAAAAAGCTTTTCACTGTACCTCGGTACACGTGACAATAAACTAAACTGAACTACACCTGCTAGGCATTGGAGCCTGCTTTGGCATCTTAGCCACAAACCACTCAGCAAATTTCTCACTGATCCGTTGGGTCGAATGGTCTGTTTCCTTTCCCTCGCACTTGGTTTTCTTTTCACTTCGTTGCTTTGGTGTCACGAAAGAACTTGACATCTTTAGGCAATGCCCTCATCACCACGCCACCTCATATTTCCTTCGGGTATAGAAGGAAGGCGTTCGGCCCATCAAGTCTCTGCCAGCTCCCATTCTCACATTTATTCTGCTTGGGTGGTTTACAACCCGATGGTATGAAAATTGAACTCTCCAATTTTAGGTAACTATTAGACCAAGTGGACCATTTGGGCCCAAACCTCGCCTGCATTGGAGCAGTCCCCTCTCCCCACTCCTCTCTCCCCCCCTCCCCTCCCCCTCTACCCGCCTCCACCACCTACCCCCCTCCCTCCCCCTATCCCCCCCACCCTCCCTCGGAGATAGATTTAAACTTTAAAATGTGAGTAACTTTAAAAATATAACACCAACTTCAATGAAACTACTTCCATTAGCACTACGGTGGCACGGTGGCGCAGCAGTAGAGTTGCTGCCTTACAGCGAATGCAGCGCCGGAGACTCAGGTTCGATCCTGACTACGGGCGCCGTCTGTACGGAGTTTGTACGTTCTCCCCGTGACCTGCGTGGGTTTTCTCCGAGATCTTCGGTTTCCTCCCACACTCCAAAGATGTACAGGTATGTAGGTTAATTGGCTGGGCAAATGTAAAAATTTTCCCTAGTGGGTGTAGGATAGTGTTAGTGTGCGGGGATCGCTGGGCGGCGCGGACCCGATGGGCCAAAGGGCCTGTTTCTGCGCTGTATCTCTAAATCTAAAAATCAAAGGGATGACGGTGAGTAAGGTGGGCCTAAAATCGTTGCGCTATCGTGCACTGTTTTGGCTGTAGTTCAGGAACAAACAAACAAACAAACCAGAGTTTTATTATATAGATACAACTCTCACACTCTCTTCTTTCCCTGAAACTTCTCCTCCCCTCCCCCTACCCCATGTCTTACCTCAACTCAGTCCCCTCTCCCTCCCCTCCACATTCCTTCCTCTAGCTTCACAATTCACAATGGCTCAGTCGTTTTGTCTCACACCTTCTGTCTTTTCATCTCTGGTCTTAGTCTAACCAACTGCATATCAAATACCCCCCCTCCCCACTCCCCTCACCTGTATCAACATATTACCTGCCAGGTTTTGTCCTGCCTCTCTTAAAACTTCCACCCACCCCCCCCCCCCCCCCCCCACTCAATCAGTCTGAAGAATGGTCACGATGGTTGGACCCAAAATGTTACCCATCCATGTTCTCCAGAGATGCTGCCTGACCCGCTGAGCTACTCCAGCACTCTGTGTCTATTTCCCAGTCAGTTGTTCTCCCGCTAATGCCCTTCTATACCTTACTGGTGTGGAGGTCAACTGGCCTCTGTAAAAATTGCAGTGGGATAGCATAGAACTAGAATGATTATGAACGGGTGGTCGATAGTTGGTGTGGACTCGGTGGGCCAAAGGGCTGTTTCCATGCTGAAACTGTAAACTGAATAAACTAATACTAATAACTAAACTAAAACTAATCTAAACTAAATTTCTTAGCAAGGCAATAGACAATAGGTGTAGGAGTAGGCCATTCGGCCCTTCGAGCCAGCACCACCATTCAATGTGATCATGGCTGATCATTCTCAATCAGTACCCCTTTCCTGCCTTCTCCCCATACCCCCTGACTCCGCTATCCTTAAGAGCTCTATCTAGCATTCAGAGAATTGGCCTCCACTGCCTTCTGAGGCAGAGAATTCCACAGATTCACAACTCTCTGAGTGAAAATGTTTTTCCTCATCTCCGTTCTAAATGGCTTCCCCCTTATTCTTAAACTGTGGCCCCTGTCTTCAAAGTATTGGAGCCTTGAGTCAGTAACACTACCTGCTGCCGCTCCGAGTCTCTCCTGCGACAATATATTGGAAGATATTGCTCAGGTAACCCAAGGATGAACCCATGCTGTTTTTCTTGGCTGTGCCTGATGGTAACAGGTCCACCCACCACCAATTTTCCGGCAGCCTTGGTTCCAGAGGCTTTCTAGTTTATCCGCTTTGCCGGACCAACAGATGTCACGGCGTCAGAGAGGAGTCCAACTGTATCGGAACCAGGGACCGTGATACCGGCCCCGCAAGGTTGGCCCCGGTAGTCGGTTATGGGATGGATCTGCCGACTCCGGCCGGCCCGGAGTTCCAGAGCCCCGGGGGGGCAAACTCGACCCGCCGATCAGGAGGTGCAGATCCAGAGCAAGCAAGATCATGAGGGACCCCTACCACCCCAGTAACGGACTGTTCCAGATGCTACGATCAGGCAAACGCCTCCGCTGTCACGCTGTGAAAACGGAGAGGATGAGACAGAGTTTTTTCCCACAGGCCATCAGGACTGTCAACTTTTATAACTCCAGAGACTAAATTTTTGTCTACACTATAGTAACTTATTAACTTTATTTATATGCTGTAACTGTAATTCTTTTTTGTGCACAATCCGCAGGCATTGCCACTTTCATTTCACTGCACATCTTGTATGTGTATGTGACAAATAAACTTGACTTGACTTGACTTGACTTGACTTGACTTGATCGGCGCGAAAGTCCCGATGAGGTCGAGTTTGGCCGCCTCACCCGGCCTCGGCGTCACATTTTCGGGGCTACATGGTTTTTTTGGGGGGGGGGGGGGGGGGGGGTGGGGGGGGGTGGATTTCAAGTGCACTCTCGCAATTATGTCCTGATCAAAGAAACATATTAAATTAAGGGGTAGGACATTTAGCACTGAGATGAGGAAAAACATTTTTCACCCAGAGTTGTGAATCTGTGGAATTCTCTGCCACAGAAGGCAGTGGAGGCCAATTCACTGGATGCTTTCAAGAGAGAGTTAGATTTAGCTCTTCGGGCTAAAGGGATATGGGGGGGGGGGGAAAGCAGGAACGGGAACCTGATTGTGGATGATCAGCCAAGATCATAGGGCGGCACGGTGGCGCAGCGGTAGAGTTGCTGCTTTACAGCGAATGCAGCGCCGGAGACTCAAGTTCGATCCTGACTACGGGTGCTGTACTGTAAGGAGTTTGTACGTTCTCCCCGTGACCTGCGTGGGTTTTCTCCGAGATCTTCGGTTTCCTCCCACACTCCAAAGACGTACAGGTATGTAGGTTAATTGACTGGGTAAATGTAAAATTTGTTCCTAGTGTGTGTAGGATAGTGTTAATAGTGTTAGTGTGTGGGGATCGCTGGGCGGCGCGGACTTGGTGGGCCGAAAAGGCCTGTTTCCGCGCTGTATCTGAAATATGAAAAATATAAAATATGAAACATTGAATGGCGCTGCTGGCTCGAAGGGCCGAATGGCCTACTCCTGCACCTATTTTCTGTGGTTCCATGTTTCTACCCGTTGCGGGAAAATCGGTGGTGGGTCTATAGTACAACTGGGATCAATAGACAATAGGTGCAGGAGGAGGCCATTCGGCCCTTCGAGCCAGCACCGCCATTCAATGTGATCATGGCTGATCATTCTCAATCAGTACCCCGTTCCTGCCTTCTCCCCATACCCCCTGACTCCGCTATCCTTAAGAGCTCTATCTAGCTCTCTCTTGAATGCATTCAGAGAATTGGCCTCCACTGCCTTCCGAGGATCGCCGAGATGGACTCACGGAACGGTGGACAACTGGGACAATTAGTGAGAACAACGAGTTACCCTCCCGGACTGTGACCCCTGCAGTAAACTGACTTTAAAAGATTAGGAAGGCAAGGTTCTATTTTCAAACAGATTTATTTTTATAAAGCAGGTCTACTTACAAGGAACTACAGATGAAGCAGCTCTTTAATTGAACAATTATCCAAACCGTATGAAGTAAGGCCTTCAGGAGGCAATAGTTCTCCCGGTGCCTTTTCATGACAGAACGAAATATTCACAGTGCACTTAGAGATCACGAAGCTCAACGCAAATACATTTTAAAGCTGTACGTCTATGACCTTAACTCCTCAACTTTGACTAAATGAACTGAATTGCAACCGAAACGAAAAGGAAATCAGTGTGATATTGAAGCACGTTGTGCCGTTGCTTGGTTGAGCAAACATAACTCTGGAAGGAAATAAAATGATTATAAAGCAAAATAAAAATACAAAAAACAAAAATGAAGAAGATGCTGATAGCTGATTGAAGTTTCCACGGCTTCACTTTCCGCGTGTGACTGATTTCTTGGGGAAACACTGCGGCCTGCTTCTCATGAACCTCCAACCCCGCGTTCTCAAACCTACAAGGATAGTCAGTTCTTACTGAAGTTTCCTAATGTGTTCATCACGCAAGATTCATTTTCCAAATCGCCCGTTAATGCTAGATGGATATTTAGGATGCCTCAGAGCTCCTAGTCACAACGTATGCGTGCCAGCAGGAGAGGAGATGACATGGATGTCTTTTGATGCCAACAAAAAAAAAAACCCCAACAATATTTTTGGTTTGTTGTTGCCACGTTTGTGCAGAGAACAAAACAAAAAGTGACGATTCGTTCAAACTGCAACGGTGAGCGTTTGCAGTTTGGAAAGCTTGGCTCCATGCCAAGTGGTTTTCCTGACTGCTCTGTGTTCTCGGAGTCCCTGAGCCAATCTGACCTTTCTAGTGGGGATTGCAGAACACAGTGATCATGGTTCAGGCAGGGCTGTGTAACTCAATAAAATCTAATAACTAGTGTTTGTTTGCATTTCGTGATTCCCATAGTTTCGCCAACGAACGCTCTGCTGTGCTGAGGGGAGGGTTCTTGCGAGACTCCAAAACCATCATCTCTTTTCTTTGTTGCTACCTTCGCCCAGCGGAAATAAAACGACCCCCCATTCTGCATTCTCCTTGATCTCTCTCCCCCTTTGTCTCGTTTTCACACCTTGCACTCCCTTATCTCGCTCGGTATCTCCCTCTCCCCTGGCTTCAGTCTGAAGAAGTGTAGGAAGTGCAATAACTGCAGATGCTGGTTCAAATCGAAAATATAGGAAAGGGGGTGCTTTTGGGGAGGTGGGGAGGAGGGAGACGGGGTTGTCAAAACTAACATCTGCGGAAAGGAGTGAAGAGAATGGATTTCGGAAAAGAGATAGGCACAAAAAGCTGGAGTAACCCAGCGGGTCAGGCAGCATCTCTGGAGAGAAGGAATGGGGGATATTTCGGGTCGAGACCCTTCTTCAGACTGAAGGTAGACACAAAATGCTGGAGTAACTCAGCGGGTCAGGCAGCATCTCAGGAGAGAAGGAATGGGTGACGTTTCGGGTCGAGACCCTTCTTCAGACCGAGGTTCAGTCAGTTCTTCAGTCACCCATTCCTTCTCTCCAGAGATGCTGCCTGACCCACTGAGTCACTCCAGCTTTTTGTGTCCATCTCTTTTCCGAAATCCATTCTCTTCACTCCTTTCCGCAGATGTCAGTTTTTGACAACCCTATCTCCCTCCTCCCCACCTCCCAAACCACCCCCCCCCCTTTCCTATATATTTTTGGACAACCTCAAATGTGCTTAAAAGCTTCGGACGTCATCAGGATTTGCCCACCCCCCTGCTGGCTTATTAGTCTATGCTATCAAATTTATTAACGGAGAGAAACATACAAAGAATCATTATTACGCACACAGAATCTAAACAGAAAGGGGGGAAAGGAATCATAGTTTAAAGGAGAAGATTCTATTTTATAGAGGAAAGAAAAAGTTTAATAATTTTTTTTTAAAGAAAAGCATGTGCAAGTTCAGATTTTATTGCTTGATTTAAAGAGCGGGCCGATAATCATTTGAAGACCCCCTGGAATGTAGGACAGACGTGAGTCTTCATTTTCTTCACAGCTTTTTTCACCTCTTTACTCTTTTTATCCCACCTATGAATGACTGTCAGGAGGTTCTGCTTGTTGACTTTGCGGCCCATGATGAGAAAGTTACTGTTCAGGTTATCCAGCTGGTGGCAGGGACAGTCCGCGCCATTCTTAATGTACAAGGTCAGCTTCTTCAGGTCCTTCTTCTTCAGCGGGCCCAACTTCAGAGACTTCTTCTTCTTCTGAGGAATGATCTTCCGGTCGCCGTTCTCCTTCCTCACCTCCTTAATCTTCATCTTCAGAGCTGTAACAAAGCAGCACAGTGATGATCAGTGGGAGAGAGAGAGAGAGAGAGGTTGGCAAAAATTTCGAGATACAGAGTGGAAGCCAAGCCCTTCCACCCACCCTTTCTGCCCCGAACAGCCATCACGCTGGTTGTATCTCCAGGCAAAAGGTTATAGAAGTGTCAAAACGCACACCTCCAGATTCAGGGACAGTTTCTTACCAGCTCTTATCAGGCAACTGAATCATCCCACCACAACCACAGACTATATTTCGCCTGGGCAGTTTGCAGCCCGGCGGTATGAACGTCGACTTCTCCAACTTCAGATAGCTCCTCTGTCCCTCCCTTCCCCTCCTCCTTCCCAGATCTCCCTCTATCTTCCTGTCTCCACCTATATCCTTCCTTTGTCCCACCCCCGACATCAGTCTGAAGAAGGGTCTCGACCCGAAACGTCACCCATTACTTCTCTCCCGAGACGCTGCCTGACCTGATGAGTTACTCCAGCATTTTGTGAATAAATCTACCATCTACCTCACTGGTCTACCCTCGGTCTACCTTAGTGGGATCCCGTTGGAGGGGACGGAAATGTTAGAGGATGATTTGTTGGATATTCAGAGGTTCACCTGCACCTCCTCCAACCTCATCTATTGTATCCGCTGCTCTAGATATCAACTTCTTTACATCGGCGAGACCAAACACAGGCTCGGCGATCGTTTCGCTCAACACTTTCGCTCAGTCCGCCTTAACCAACCTGGTCTCCCGGTGGCTGAGCACTTCAACTCCCCCTCCCACTCCCAGTCTGACCTTTCTGTCATGGGCCTCCTCCAGTGCCATAGTGAGGCCCACCGGAAATAGGAGGAACAGCACCTCATATTTCGCCTGGACAGCTTGCAGCCCAGTGGTATGAACATTGACTTCTCCAACTTTAGATAGTTCCTCTGTCCCTCTCTTCCCCTCCTCCTTCACAGTTCTCCCACTGTCTTCCTGTCTCCACCTATATCCTTCCTTTGTCCCGCCCACCTGACATCAGTCTGAAGAAGGGTCTCGACCCGAAACGTCACCCATTCCTTCTCTCCTGAGATGTTGCCTGACCTGCTGAGTTACTCCAGCATTTTGTGAATAAATACCTTCGATTTGTACCAGCATCTGCAGTTATTTTCTTATATTATATCACCTGTGTCCCTCGGTCTACCCGCGATCGGACTTTGCTGGCTTTACCTTGCACTAAACGTTATTCCCTTATCATGTATCTATACACTGCAAATGGCTTAATGGTAATCATGTATTGTTTTTCCGCTGACTGGTTAGCATGCAACAAAAGTTTTTCACTGTACACGTGACAATAAACTAAACTGTAACTGTAAACTGTAACTGTGTCTTACACACTGGGGACAAGTTACAACTTGACTTACAAACCTGTATATCTTTGGAGTGTGGGAGGAAACCGGAGCACCCGGAGAAAACCCACGCAGTCACGGGGAGAAAGGGCAAACTTCACACATACAGCACCCGTAGTCAGTGTAGGAAAATAACTGCAGATGCTGGTACAAAACGAAGGTATTTATTCACAAAATGCTGGAGTAACTCAGCGGGTCAGGCAGCATCTCAGGAGAGAAGGAATGGGTGACATTTCGGGTCGAGACCCTTCCTCAGACTAGGGTGGATTGGGTAGGAAGGGACGAGTGGACCAGGGAGTTACGGAGGGAACGGTCTCTGCGGATCGCAGAGAGGGGAGGGGATGGGAAGATGTGGCCAGTGGTGGGGTCCCGTTGGAGGTGACGGAAATGTTGGAGGATGATTTGTTGGATACGCTGGCTGGTGGGTTGGAAGGTGAGAACGAGGGGGATTCTGTCCTTGTTATGAGTGGGGGGAGGGGGAGCAAGAGCGGAGCTGCGGGATGTAGAAGAGACCCTAGTGAGAGCCTCATCTATAATGGAAGAGGGGAAGCCCCGTTTCCTGAAGAATGAGGACATCTCTGACGCACTAGTGTGAAACACCTCATCCCAAGCGCAGATGCGGCGTAGACGGAGGAATTGGTAGTAGGGGATAGACTTTTTGCAGGAGACAGAGTGGGAAGAAGTGTAGTCCAGATAGCTGTGCGAGTCAGTGGGTTTATAGTAGATGTCAGTCACTAGTCTGTCTCCTGTGATGGAGATGGTGAGGTCCAGAAACGGGAGGGAGATGTCGGAGATAGTCCAGATATATTTAAGGGCAGGATGGAAATTGGAAGTGAAGTGTATGAAGTTAGTGAGTTCTGCATGGGTACAAGAGGTAGCACCAATGCAGTCGTTGATGTAGCGGAGGTAGAGTTCGGGGATGGGGCCGGTGTACGCCCGGAACAGGGATTGTTCGACGTACCCGACAAAGAGGCAGGCGTAGCTAGGGCCCATGCGAGTGCCCATAGCTACGCCTCTGGTTTGGAGGAAGTGGGAGGAGTCAAAGGAGAAGTTGTTAAGGGTAAGAACCAGCTCTGCTAGGCGGAGGAGAATGGTAGTAGATGGGGATTGGCTGGTTCTACGGTCGAGGAAGAAACGGAGGGCTTCAAGACCATCCTTGTGGGGGATGGATGTGTAGAGTGACTGGACATCCATGGTGAAGATGAAGGAGTGGGGGCCTGGGAACCGGAAGTTATCGAGGAGACGGAGAGCGTGTGAGGTGTCTTGGACGTAGGTGGGGAGGGATTTGACATGGGGGGATAGGATGGAGTCGAGGTAGGTGGAAATAAGTTCGGTGGGGCATGAGCAGGCAGAGACAATGGGTCTGCCGGGACAGTTCTGTTTGTGGATTTTAAGTAGAAGGTAAAATGTCTTTCCAGGTGAGACAGAGGTTCACCTGCACCTCATCGAACCTCATCTATGGTATCCGCTGCTCTAGATGTCAACTTCTTTACATTGGCGAAACCAAACGCAGGCTCGGCGATCATTTTGCTCAACACCTTCGCTCAGTCCGCCTTAACCAACCTGATCTCCCGGTGGCTGAGCACTTCAACTCCCCCTCCCACTCCCAGTCTGACCTTTCTGTCATGGGCCTCCTCCAGTGCCATAGTGAGGCCCACCGCAAATTGGAGGAACAGCACCTCATATTTCGCTTGGTCAGCTTGCAGCCAATTGAACATTGACTTCTCCAACTTTAGATAGTTCCTCTGTCCCTCTCTTCCCCTCCCCCTTCCCAGTTCTCCCTCTATCTTCCTGTCTCCACCTATATCCTTCCTTTGTCCCGCCCCCCCCCCCTGACATCAGTCTGAAGAAAGGTCTCGACCCGAAACGTCGCCCATTCCTTCTCTCCTGAGATGCTGCCTGACCTGCTGAGTTACTCCAGCATTTTGCGAATAAATAAGCACCAATAGTCAGGATCAAATCCGGGTCTCTGGCGCTGCGAGGCAGCAAGTCTACCACTGCACCACTGAATAGAATAGAATCAAGGGAGGTATTTTTTATTGAAGATAGACACAAAATGTTGGAGTAACTCAGGGGGACAGGCAGCATCTCTGGAGAGAAGGAATGGGTGACGTTTGGGGATGAGGCCCTTCTTCAGAGGTATTTTTATTGATCTCTCGAAGTGTTGTATACACTAGAATTTAGAAGGATGAGAGGGGATCTTATTGAAACATATAAGATTATTAAGGGATTGGACACGCTAGAGGCAGGAAACATGTTCCCAATGTTGGGGGAGTCCAGAACCAGGGGCCACAGTTTAAGAATAAGGGGTAGGCCATTTAGAACGGAGATGAGGAAAATCTTTTTCACTCAGAGAATTGTAAATCTGTGGAATTCTCTCCTCAGAAGGCAGTGGAGGCCAATTCTCTGGATGCTTTCAAGAGAGAGCTGGATAGAGCTCTTAATGATAGCGGAGTCAGGGGGTATGGGGAGAGGGCAGGAACAGGGTACTGATTGTGGATGATCAGCCATGATCACATTGAATGGCGGAGTTGGCTCGAAGGGCCGAATGGCCTCCTCCTGCACCTATTGTCTATTGTCTATTGGAACTGGATTAGATGGAGATCACCTTGGCACTGTGTTCCATGAATGGTACATATCTTCTCAGCGTGCAAACATAGAAGGGGAAATTCTAAGTCACTGTAGGCTCTTGTCCAAGCTGAGAAAAATAGAAAATGTAGGTTTTTCTCCCTTTCCAGCTCTTGGGCTGTAGCCTGTACAACACCGCCAGTGGTACTTTTAAATGTGCGAAGACATTTGTCTCCAGTGCCTTTCTGGGCAATGTGATCAACAACCCCACCACAGTTTGGTTAAACAATCATTTCCTCCATTTCTCTCTACCCCCCCCCCCCCCCCCCCCCCCACTTCTATCAATGTATCCAGTCTTTCCCCTTAGTTATGGATGCTTCTATCAGTAAAATCATTTTTCCTAACTGGTTGGAGAAGTGACTAGGTAAAAGTGCAGCGGTAGACTTGCTGCCTCACAGCACAAGAGACCCGAGTTCGATCCTGACTACGGTTGCTGTCTGCACGGAGTTTGTACGTTCTCCCCGTGACCTGCGTGGGTTTACCCCATGATCTCCTCTTTCCAGCCACACTCCAAAGACGTACAGGTTTATAGGTTAATTAGCCTGTTTACAATTGTAAATTGTCCCTTGTGTGTGTAGGATAGTGTTAATGTGCGGGGATCGCTGGTCGGTGCGGGCTAGGTGGGTCAAAGGACCTGTTTCCGCGCTGTATCTCTAAATTAAACGAAACTAGGCTTGACATCCATCTCAGTTTAATCTTCCCTCAGCCGCCTTTGATCTTAAGAAGGAAACATCAGCCTGACCAATCTCACTTCATAAATAACACTCCTTTGGTTCAGTTTAGTTTCGTCTAATGTCACGTGCACTGGAGTATAGTGAAAAGCTTTTTGTTGCGTGCTATCCAGTCATCAAAAAGACTAGATATGATTACAATCAAGCAGTCCACAGTCTACAGATGCAGGATAAAGGAAATAACATTCAGTGCAAGATAAAGTCCAGAAAAGTCTGATGAAAAGTAGTCCCAGGGTCCCCAATGAGGTCGATGGTAGCTCAGGACCGTTCTCTGGTTGGTGGTAGGATGGTTCAGTTGCCTGATAACAGCTGGGAAGAAACTGTCCCTGAATCGAGAGGTGTGCTTTTTCAAACTTCTGTACCTCTTGCCTGATGGGAGAGGGGAGAAGAGGGAGTGATCGGGGGTGAGACTGGTGTGTAGGAACTGCAGATGCTGGTTTAAACCGTAGACACAAAAAGCTGGAGTAACTCAGCGGGACAGGCAGCATCTCTGGAGAGAGGGAATGGGTGACGTTTCGGGTCGAGACCCTTCTTCACACTGGTCCTTGGTTATGCTTGTGGCTTTGCCGAGGCAGCGTGGAAATGTGGATGGAGTCAGTGAAAGGGAGATTCTTTCAGCCTTAGCAACACCCTTGTGAATCTTCTCTGCACCCTATCTCTTATGAAGTAACAACTGAAGGCACGATGTCAGTAACAACTAAAGGCACTGCTGCGCTGGTCAAGAAGGCACGGCAACGACTGTTCTACCTGAGAACACTGAAGAAGTCTGGTCTGCCCCAACAGCTGCTGACGACCTTCTACCGCTGCACCATAGAGAGCATCCTAACACATGGCATCCCTGTGTGGTATCTCAGCTGCATGGAGGCAGAGAGGAGAGCTCTTCAGCGGGTAGTCAAGAGAGCTCAGAGGACCATCGGAACACAGCTACCAGCCTTGGAGGGCATCTACAACACACGATGCCTCAGAAAAGCCACCAGCATCCACAAAGACTCCTCACACCCCTGCAACAGTCTGTTCGAACTTCTACCATCGGGCAGACGATACAAGGCCTTCTACGCCCGCACCTCCAGACTCAGGAACAGCTTCATCCCCAGGGCCATAGCTGCTATGAACCGGTCCTGCTGAGCCGGATGGTCACATCGCACAGTGAACCGGCACAGATCTACTCTACTTGCACTTTATTCTGTTTTAAAACAGTTCCAATTTGTTTCATTGGGTTGTTTAAATTAATACTGACTAGCTAATTAATTTATTGCATCGTATGGGAGGCGCATTCCCAATCTCGTTGTACCCCTGTACAATGACAATAAAGATATATTGTATTGTATTGTATTGTATTGTCACAGCAGGTAGAGCCACTGCCTCACACCACCAACGTGGGAGCTGTCTGTGTGGAGTTTGTCTGTTCTTCCTGTTACAATGTGACTCTCCTCTGGCTGGCTTTCCTACTACTTTCCAAAGACATGTAGTCCAATAGGCTAAGTGGCCGCTGTCAATTCTACCATGCGTTTAGTGAATAGTTGACCCCAGAGGGGAATTGTTAACAATTTTGGGTGAACAAAAAGTGCGATTAATATCAGATTCATATAGCTGATGGTTTGCACAGACTCAGTGGGCTGAAAGGCCAGATTCTGTGCTGCACGCCGCCTTAACTCACTGTGACAAGGACCCAAGGCTGAGGAATTCAGTTTAGTTTGGCTTAGTTTAGAGAAACTGCGCGGAATCAGGTCTTTCGGCCCACCGAGTCCGTGCCGACCAGCACATTAACACTAACCTACACACACTTGGGACAATTTACTCGTACACCAAGCCAATGACCCTGCATACCTGTGCATATTTGGAGTGTGGGAGGAAACCGAAGATCTCGGAGAAAACCCACGCGGTCACGGGGAGAAGGTACAAACTCCGTACAGACGGCACCCGTAGTCGGTTCGAACCCGGGTCTCCGGCGCTGTAAGGCAGCAACTCTGCCGCTGCGCCACCATGGCCACAAAATGGTGGAGTTTAAGAGGACATTGCGTGGCATTCAAAAAAAAATCTCCTTTCACTCCAGCTCGGAGCGATGCCATTACAACAGTCAAGGGCAGGGAGCACAACAAGGTCAACTTCAGGGTGCTTCGGTGGCGCAGCGGTAGAGCGGCTGCCTCACAGCGTCAGAGACCCTTGGTTCGATCCTGCCCTCGGGTCCTCCCTGTTTGTACATTCACCATATCACCGCATGTCTTTCCTCTGGGTGCTCCGGTCTCCTCTCACATCCCAAAACATGCTGGTGTGTGGGTTACCTGGCCTCTGTAACAATTGCAGTGGGATAGCATAGAACTAGAATGAATATGAACAGGTGGTCGAAAGTTGGCGTGGACTCGATGGGCCAAAGGGCTGTTTCCCTGCTGAAACTGTAAACCAAATAAACTAATACTAATAACTAAACTAAAACTAATCTAAACTAAATTTCTTAGCAAGGCATACTACTTTGTCTTCATAGTATTGGGAAGGATACAGTTGGCCAACATTTCTATTCATTGCCACTCGAGCCAACAAGACTGTGGGGGTTCTCTGACTGATAGACTTATAAAGCATGGCTTAGATTGTTCAGGCTTCCGAATTACTAACAAGCATCAAATTCATAATTATTCTATTCCTGTACAAGGAAAGAATGGGACATTTCTGAAGGAACGCCATGTACAGTGCCCTCCATAATGTTTGGGCAAAGACCCATCGTTTATTTATTTGCCTCTGTACTGCACAATTTGAAATTTGTAATAGAAAAAAATCACGTGGTTAAAGTGCACATTGTCAGATTTTATTGAAGGGTATTTTTATACATTTTGGTTTCACCATGTAGAAATTACAGCTGTGTTTATACATAGTCCCCCCATTTCAGGGCACCATGATGTTTGGGACACATGGCCTCACAGGTGTTTGTAATTGCTCAGGTGTGTTTAAATGCCTCCTTAATGCAGGTATACGAGAGCTCTCAGCACCTAGTCTTTCCTCCAGTCTTTCCATCACCTTTGGACACTTTTATTGCTGTTTATCAACATGAGGACCAAAGTTGTGCCAATGAAAGTCAAAGAAGCCACTATGAGACTGAGAAACTAGAAGAAAACTGTTAGAGACATTAGCCATACCTTAGGCTAAACCAAAATCAACTGTTTGGAACATCATTAAGAAGAAAGAGAGCACTGGTGAGCTTACTAATCGCAAAGGGACTGGCAGGCCAAGGAAGACCTCCACAGCTGATGACAGAAGAATTCTCTCTATAATAAAGAAAAATCATCAAACACCTGTCCGACAGATCAGAAACACTCTTCAGGAGTCAGGTGTGGATTTGTCAATGACCACTGTCTGCAGAAGACTTCACGAACAGTAATACAGAGGCTACACTGGAAGATGTAAACCACTGGTTAGCTGCAAAAATAGGATGGCCAGGTTACAGTTTGCCAAGAAGTACTTAAAAGAGCAGCCACAGTTCTGGAAAAAGGTCTTGTGGACAGATGAGATGAAGATTAACTTATATCAGAGTGATGGCAAGAGCAAAGTGTGGAGGAGAGAAGGAACTGCCCAAGATCCAAAGCAGACCACCTCATCTGTGAAACGCGGTGTTGGGGGTGTTATGGCCTGGGCATGTATGGCTGCTGAAGGTACTGGCTCACTTATCTTCATTGATGATACAACTGCTGGTGGTGGTAGCATAATGAATACTGAAGTGTATAGACACATCCTATCTGCTCAAGTTCAAACAAATGCCTCAAAACTCATCGGCCGGCAGTTCATTCTACAGCAAGCCAATGATGCCAATCATACTGCTAAAGCAACAAAGCAGTTTTACAAAGCTAAAAAATGGTCATTTCTTGAGTGGTCAAGTCAATCACCCGATCTGAACCCAATTGAGCACGCCTTTCATATGCCGAAGAGAAAACTAAAGGGGACTAGCCCCCAAAACAAGCATAAGCTAAAGATGGCTGCAATACAGGCCTGGCAGAGCATCACCAGAGAAGACACCCAGCAACTGGTGATGTCCATGAATCGCAGACTTCAAGCAGTCATTGCATGCAAAGGAGATGCAACAAAATACTAAACGTGACTACTTTCATTTACATGACATTGCTGTGTCCCAAACATTATGGTGCCCTGAAATGGGTGACCAGCTGGCTCCAGAACAACTCTGCACAACTCTAACCACCACCCCCAGAGATGCTGCCTGTCCCGCTGAGTTACTCCAGGTTCTTGTGTCTATCCTCGATATGAACAGCAAACTGTAACTAACCTATAGTTACACGACCCCCCCCCCCCCCCATTTCCTCCCCTTCCCTCCCTTTCTCCCGATTCTTTCCTCTGAAAGCAACCCATTTCTCCCCCCCTCCCCCCCCGTGTCCTTCCAACTATATTCCTTCCTCTGGCTTCACATTTTGTGCTTCTTACCTTATCTCACTTTTCTTTGCCTATTCATCTCTAGCTTTTGTCCAACCATCTATATATCACCCTGCCCCTCACCTGTATCTACCTATTATTGCCAGACTTTGTCCTCCCCCCCCCCCACCTTTCTTCCAGTCTTCCCCCTCCCCCCCCCCCCAACCCCCAACCCCCCCCCCCCCCCCCCCACCCCACCAGCACCACCCCACTGCAATTAGTCTGAAGATGGATCCTGACCCAAAATGTCACCTATCCACATTCTCGGGAGACGCTGTCTAACCGCTACGCTATTCCAGCACTTTGTGTCGCGCCTTTTTCTTGTAAACCAAGCAACTACAGTTCCTGGTGCCTTGTGCTAATTATAGACATGGATATGTGGAGGATGCCGAATTATACATCCTACTGGATCAAGTGGACCCGTTGGGCCCAAACCTCTCCTGCATTGGTGCACCACCCTCTCCTTCCCCCCTTCCCCCTCCCCCATCCCCACCTCCTCCCCTCCCTCCACCCATACCACCCCCCTTCCCCGCCCCCCCCCCCCCACTCCATCCCCCTCAACCCCTCTTATCCTTGTTGGGCCCAAACCTCTCCTGCATTGGTGCAGTACCCTCTCCTCCCCCCTTCCCCCCTCCCCCATCCCCACCTCCCCCCCTCCCTCCACCCATACCTCCCCCCTTCCCCTCCCCCCCCCCCCCCCCCCCCACTCCATCCCCCCTTCCCCTCTTATCCTTGTTGGGCCCAAACCTCTCCTGCATTGGTGCAGCACCCTCTCCTCCCCCTCCCCACCTCCCCCACTCCCCCCCTCCCCTCTCCCCCACTCCCCCCTCCCTCCACCCCACCTTCCCCTCTTCCCCTCCTCCTCCACTCCATCTCCCTCAACCCCCTTTATCCTCATTGGGCCCAAACCTCCCCTGCATTGGTGCAGCACCCTCTCCACCCCCCCCCCTCCCTCCCCTCTTCCCACTCCCTCCTCCCCCCATCCCCACCTCCCCCTTTCCCTTCCCCCCCGCTCCATCCTCCTCAACCCCCCTTATCCTCCCTCCCTAGGAGATAGATTTCAACTTTAAAATGTGAATAACTTAAAAAAGATAACACCGATTTCAATGAAACTTCTTCCATTAGCACCAAAGGGACGACGGTGAGTAAGGTGGGCCTAACATTGTCGCGCTATCGTGTACCATTTTGGCTGTAGTTCCGGAACAAACAAACAAACAAAGTATATAGATTTTAGTGCATAGATTTGTGAGCCACAGATTTTGCTCCAAGGGTATTTAATTGAGCAAATTTGAACTCCTCAGTTACAATGGTGGGATTTCAGCCCGTGTTTCTGGAAGTGTGGTTCAAGCCACCGGATCCTGGTGCAAATAAGTTCAACTGTTCGCTCCGTTCATCCAAACAAGTCATTTTACTGTCCTGGAGCCAATTCTGCCCGCAGAACATCGGGCCGCGTCTAGAAGTAATTGGGAGGCTGGGGAACTCTGAGACAGTTTGAGTATGTGAGAAGGTGGCATACAAATATGTGGCAGACCCTGCTTAATTGGGGCCACTTTATTTGTTCAGCTCCATGCGTTCCCCACCACACCACAGCGGTCACTGCATGCTAGTGGATTTCAATTACCACTGTGCACTAATTATGTGCTTTCATTATCTACCATCGACGTTGGAAAATGGTTCTCCTGGGGGGGACTCTCACTGGGAGACCATATCTGGAACGCGTTAAATGGACATAAACAAATAGAAGGTTTCCTTGTGTATTCTGCACGCCGTTGCAGGACAAATAAGATTCCCCGGCAGAAACACAATTTTCAGGCTTATAAAAATTAGCAGCTTATTTGGAATACTTATTTGGAAGGCACAGTGAGATTCTTTGTTGGCGTACCCAATGTACACAGACAGCGGCCACCTACGGCACTGACAAAGTTACAAAGTACGCCACCTCCTCTTTTGTTCTACCACCGTTACCCCCCCCCCACCCCCCACCGGGTCCTCCATTGTTCTCCCTCCCTCACCCCCTCACTCCCCCATTGTTCTTCCTCCTCCCTCATGGCGGTTCCCCCCACGCTCTCATCGACCGATGACCGCGGGTCGGCCCGCGAGGTTCTGCCGCCACCGCCAAGGCCCCATCACCACGAGGCCCCATCACCACGAGGCCCCATCACCACGAGGCCCCATCACCACGAGGCCCCATCACCACGAGGCCCCATCACCACGAGGCCCCATCACCACGAGGCCCCAGCACCACGAGGCTCCATCACCACGAGGCCCCAGCACCACGAGGCCCCAGCACCACGAGGCCCCATCACCACGAGGCTCTATCACCACGAGGCCCCATCACCACGAGGCTCCACCACCACGAGGCCCCATCACCACGAGGCCCCATCACCACGAGGCCCCATCACCACGAGGCTCCATCACCACCGCTGAGGCTCCACCGTCACTGCCGAGGCTCCACCATCACCACCGCCGAGGCGTGCAGCGTAGGTTTACTAGGTTAATTCCAGAAATGGCGGGACTGTCATATGTTAAAAGACTGGCGCGACTGAGCTTGTATACACTGGAATTTAGAAGGATGAGAGGAGATCTTATCGAAACGTATCAGATTATTATGGGGTTGGACATGTTAGAGGCAGGAAACATGTTCCCAATGTTAGGGGAGTCCAGAACAAGGGGCCACAGTTTCAGAATAAGGGGTAGGCCATTTAGAACTGAGATGATGAAAACCTTTTTCAGTCAGAGAGTTGTGAATCTGTGGAATTCTCTGCCTCAGAAGGCAGTGGGGGCCAATTCTCTGGATGCATTCAAGAGAGAGCTGGATAGAGCTCTTAAGGATAGCAGAGTCAGGGGGTATGGGGAGAAGGCAGGAACGGGGTACTGATTGAGAATGATCAGCCATGATCACATTGAATGGCGGTGGGGGGGAGGGGGGAGGGGGGAGGAGGGAGGGGGAAGGAGGGAGAGGGGAGGGGGGAGAGGGGAGGGGGGGGAGAGGGGAGGGGGTGGGAGGGGAGGGGGGGAGGGAGGGGGGGGGAGGGAAGGGGGGGAGGGGGGGGGGGGATCACGGAAAATTGTGAAATGGAGTACAGGCAGGAGAAGTAAGTAGTGTGCAGATAGGCGCACCATGCTGGAGTAACCCAGTAGGACGGGCAGCATCTCCGGAGGGAAGGGATGGCGGACGTTTCTGGTCGAGACCCTTCTTCAGACTGAGAGTCAGGGCAACCACCTCTCCCTCGATATCAGCAGGACAAAGGAGGTGGTTATCAAGTCTGGAGAGCGCGGTGGAGCCTATGCTCCCAGGCAGCATCCATGGCGACGAAGTGCAAATGTTTGAGAGCCTCAAGTTCCTTGGCATGAAGATTACCGACAATCTGTGGTGGACTAACTATATTGATACGACAGGCTTGAAGGCACATCAACACCTCTACCCACCCATATCAAACCTATGGCCAAGAAAGCACACGGACGCCTCCAATTCCTTGGAAGGTGCAGGAAGTTCGGCACGTCCCCAACAACTCTCACCAACTTCTACAGATGCACTGTAGAAAGCCGGACTCAGAAACAGCGAATTCTCTGCTGTTATCAGGCTTTTAAGCGGTCTCTTAAATGATGTTATAGCTGCTTCCTCTGGCTTCCAAGAAGGCGCCCAACCCCAGCAACTATTTGCGTGCTAGCCACAGAAGCTGATCTACAATCACATATCACAATCTCCCCACACTTTTTACATCTCTAATCCTACAGCAACATTTCTTACTTCAACTGTGCCGACTTTACTGCCTTTACTTTGCACTAAACGTTATTCCCTTATCATTTATCTGTACACTGTGAATGGCTTGAATGGAATCATGTAATGTCTTTCCGCTGGCTGGTTAGCACGCAACAAAAGCTTTTCACTGTACCTCGGTACACGTGATAATAAACTAAACTAAACTAAACTAAAATGGCAGCTCATTCCATTTACCCACTGAAAAAGTTGCCCCTCCAGTTACTATTTTATCTTTCCCATCTTACCTAGGGCGGCACAGTGGTACAGCGGTAGAGTTGCTGCCTTACAGCAAACGCAGCGCCGGAGACCCGGCTCCGATCCCGACCACGAGCGCCGTCTGTACGGAGTTTGTACGTTCTCCCATGACCTGCCTGGGTTTTCTCCGAGATCTTCGGTTTCCTCCCACACTCCAAGGACGTACAGGTTTGTAGGTTAATTGGCTTGGTAAATGTAAAAATTGTCCCTAGTGGGTGTAGGATAGTGTTAGCGTGCGGGGATCGCTGGGCAGCGTGGACCCGGTGGGCCGACAGGGCCTGTTTCTGCGCTGCATCTCTAAACTAAACAAAACTAAACTAAACCTTAAACCCATGTACCTTCATTTTTAATTCCTCTGCCTTGGGAAAAAGACACTGCATTCACTCCAGTTATTCCCCTCGTGGTTTTATACACCCCTGTAAGATTACCCCTCAGCCTTTCCACATTTCTGCAAATGTCCTTCTGTAGAACATGGAACAGTGTAGCACAGCAACGGGCCGTTCGGCCCACATTGTTGGTGCCGAACATGATGACGAGTTAACCTGATCTCCACTGCCTGTGTACGATCCATATCCCTCTATTCCCTGCACTCCCGTGTGCCTATCCAAAAGATTCTTCGAAAACAATCTCATATCTGCCTCCACCCCCACCCCTGGCAATGTGTTCCAGCCCCCCACCACTCTGCCCCATGCATCCCCATTAAACCTTCCCCCTCTCATCTTACATCTAGTGTTGGACATTTCCGCCCTGGGCAATAGTTTCTACCTGTCTACCCTATCTATGGCTGTCACCATTTTGTACACTGCTAACAGGTCTCACCTCAACCTCTGATGTTTCAGAGAAAACAGCCCAAGTCTATCCAACCTCTCCCTGTAGTTGAAACCTAATCCAAGCAGCCTGTAACCCAACCCTCTAATTCTTCCATCAGGAGAACCGCAGAAACAATTGTAAGACCTTTTTGCATGGTTTGGATGAGTTGAGAGATACAGTGCGGAAACAGGCCCTTCGTCCCGCATAGTCCGTACCGACCAGCGATCCCCGCACATTAACACTATCCGACACACACTAGGAACAATTTACATTTATTCCAAGCCAATTAACCTACAAACCTGTACGTCTTTGGAGTGTGGGAGGAAACCGAAGACCTAGGAGAAAACCCACGCAGGTCACGGAGGGAAGGTTCAAACTCTGCACAGACGGCGCCCGTAGTCGGGATCGAACCCGGGTCTCCGGCGTTGTAAGCGCTGTAAGGCAGCAACTCTACCTCTGCGCTACCATCCCGACCAAGTTGTGACGACATTGCAGCGAATTGTGGACGCAGCCCAGACCATCACACAAACCAACCTCCCTTCCATTGACTCCATCTACACCTCACGCTGCCTCGGCAAGGCCAGCAGCATCATCAAGGACCAGTCGCACCCCGGCCACTCCCTCTTCTCCCCTCTCCCATCAGGCAACAGGTATAGAAGTGGGAAAACGCACACCTCCAGATTCAGGGGCAGTTTCTTCCCAGCTGTTATCAGGCAACGGAATCATCCTACCACAACAGAGCAGTCATGAACTACTATCAACCTCTTTGATGAGCCTCAGACTATCCTTGATCAGACTTTACAGAATTTACCTTGCGCTAAACGTTATTCCCTTATCATGTATCGATACACTGTAAATGGATCGATTGTAATCATGTATTGTCTTTCTGTTGACCGGCTGGCATGCAACAAAAGCTTTTCACTGCACCTTGGAACACATGACAATAAACTAAACTTAAACCTAAACTTTTAAAAACAGGAAGTTCATTACAACATTTAAACATTAAATCAAATGTTGTCTGGGATGATTGATGAATTGACCGTCGTGCTACTAACATGACAAACTTGGCCACACATCGCAAATGCTTCATTCATTGAGAAGCTCTTTGGGACATTTGGGGTGAGGCAAGTCTCTGCTTAAATGGTCACCTTTCCAATCCTTCCTTGGTCTCTTCAAGTTGGTGTGGGCAGGAACTGCAGATGCTAGGATCTTATCGAAACGTATTAGATTATTAAGGGGTTGGACACGTTAGAGGCAGGAAACATGTTCCCAATGTTGGGGGAGACCAGAACAAGGGGCCACAGTTTAAGAATAAGGGGTAGGACATTTAGAACAGAGATGAGGAAAAACTTTTTCAGTCAGAGAGTTGTGAATCTGTGGAATTCCCTGCCTCAGAAGGCAGTGGAGGCCAATTCTCTGAATGCATTCAAGAGAGAGCTAGATAGAGCTCTTAAGGATAGCGGAGTCAGGGGGTATGGGGAGAAGGATCGGGGTACTGATTGAGAATGATCAGCCATGATCACGTTGAATGGCGGTGCTGGCTCGAAGGGCCGAATGGCCTACTCCTGCACCTATTGTCTATTGTCTGTTGTTTACACCGAAGATGGACACAACTCTCCTTTTCTCTCCTCGTTAAATCCCAGCTCATTAATCAAGCTTATCTGAACTCATTTCTTCTTATTTAGGTCAAAGTCAACTTTGCTTTTATAATTACTCCCGAAAAGCATCTAGGTGAGCAGCTCTGAATAAACGCTAATGTTTTTCTTGTTTACTTTACCTCAGACACTCAGTTCTGTCTTCTATTTAGTGTGTTAAGGCCAATTCTATCTGAGCCTTAATAAGTAGGAAGGAACTACAGATGCTGGTTTACACCGAAAATGGACACAAAATGCTGGAGTAACTCAGCAGGACATGCAGCGTCTCTGGAGAGAAGGGATCGGTGATGTTTCGGGTCGAGGCCCTTCTTCAGATTGAATTCTATCCGGAAATAACGATTCCTTTTCTCCAGAGATGCTGTCTGACCGCTGAGTTCCTCCAGTCGAATCTTCTCTTTAGGTTTGACTGATTGAATGTTCTAACGGTAACCTACTTAAGCCGAGAGTATCCGTTGTCATGGCTAACTCTTAAATTGCATGTCATTACTGTGGTAAATCAAATCTGCAGTTGGTTCTTGTAAAACACACTTTTCCGAATGCCTACTCGAGTGAAAACTAAATTACATTTGGCAGGTACTGGAAAGCCATTGTGAATTCTCATTACCCTTTTTTTTTCTGGGCTTTTTTTGCCTCCTTAATTGCACAGACGTTGACCAGAGTAGGATTTAACTACATTGCGGTGCAGTGAAGCTTCAGGTAAGAGCCAAGGAAATAGAAACAGAAGTCAAATATTCACCCACGTGCTCCCAATCAATAAGCCCAGGATTGATCTTTTACCTCAGCACGTCTTTCCTGCTCTCACCCCAGTCCCTCGATTCCCTTAAAATTAAACAGTCTATCCATCTTGTTTAGCTTTGTTTAGTTTAGTTTCGGGATGCAGCACAGAAACAGGCCCTTCGGTCCACCGAGTCCCTACCGACCAGCGATCCCCGCACACTAACACCATCCTACGCACAAAGGGCGATGTCACCGCCCCGCGCCCCATGTGACCTCACCCAGCCAGCGGCCACCTGCTCCCGCTCCACCAATGGTGGCCGCCATTGGCGGAGCGGGAGCAGGTGGCCGCTGGCTGGGTGAGGTCACGTGGGGCGCGGGGCGGTGACGTCACCTTGTCCCATATTTGGGAGTGAGGAAGTTGGCAACCCTAGCCAGAGATGCTGCCTGACCCGCTGGGTTACTCCAGCACTTCGTGTTTATCTTCCAACTATATTAACGATAGATTAATCTCCGACGAACCGCGATTGCTTAACCACACCTTCCCACCACCCTGTTGTGGTGGAGAGGTGTCGTTAAGCAGTCGAGGTTGGTTGGAGATTGGGACTGCTTGTTGCTGTTCCATCTGGGCTGACAATGTGCTATTAACGTGTGGACAGTGCAGGCCAATTGCATCTGGAAAGTGTCAGGACGCAGTGCCGTCAAACCGCCGTTGGAAAGCTCTTCATTCTGTGGTCTGCTTCTGGGCCTACCGAGTTATCAACTAACCCACACTTGACCCCAGGCACAATTTGCCGCCCAGGACTGACATGCCTGAGTCCCTGCCGCCAATTCACGTTCAATCCCAGATCCCGTCTCTTGGGAAATATAGGGGGAGCCATTGTGCTCATTCGTTTTCCCACCTCTTGAATGAGCACATTTAATAATGGAGCCCCTGAGGTAAATTCAACCCAGAGGTGGGGTTTGGGGTGGCCACGGTGGCGCAGCGGTAGAGCTGCTGCCTTACAGCGCCGGAGTCCCGGGTTCGATCCCGACTACGGGTGCTGTCTGCACGGAGCTTGTACGCTCTCCCCATGACCCGCGTGGGCTTTCTCTGAGATCTTTGGCTTCCTCCCACACGCCAAAGACGTGCGGGTTTGTAGGTTAATTGGCTTGGTGTAAAACATGGCCCTAGTTTGTGTGGGGATCACTGGTCGGTGCGGACTCGGTGGGCCGAAGGGCCTATTTCCGCACTGTATCTCTAAACTAAACTATGCTAAATTTACTAAACACTGCCATTTGCTTTGGCGGTTTAAGATTCAGGGTCTTAATTCTCGGCAAACATTTTTTTTGTGAAATGCAGACTTGCTAAAATAATCATTGATTGCCTGCTATTACTTCCAGCTGGTTGAAAAACACATTTCAAACTGGGTGACAAAATCGCCCTGAGTGCAGCAAGGGTCATTAAGCATTGATGTGTTGACAAACTTCAATACATTTGAGACACAAAGGCTTTTCAGTTTCCCCAAACATTTCGAGTGTGCACAAGGGCTTGATGTTAGTTAGAGAGCCACAGAGCATGGAAACAGGACCTTCTGCCCAACTTGCCCACGCTGCCCGAGATGCCCCATCTCCACTAGTCCCACCTGCCCGCGTTTGGTCCATATCCCTCTAAACCTTTCCTATCCATGTACCTGTCAAATTGCTTTTTAAATGTTGTAGCAACACCTGCTGCATTGACCTCCTCTGGCAGCTCGTTCCACACACCCACCACTCGCTGATTGACAAAGTTGCCCCTCAGGTCCCTATTAAATCTTTCCTTTCTCACCTTAAACCAAAGGCCACTCATTCCTGATTCCTCGAGCCTGGTGAATAGACTCTGTGCATTCACCCTGTCTATTCCCCTCATGATTTTATACTCCTCCATAACATCACTCCTCAGTAGGGTTGCCAACTTCCTCACTCCCAAATACGGGACAAGGTGACGTCACCGCCCCACGTGACCTCACCCAGCCAGCGGCCACGTGCTCCCGCTCCACCAATGGCCGCCGCCCTTTGGTGACGTCGCCCTTTGTCCCTTATTCGGGAGTGAGGAAGTTGGTAACCCTACTAATACGGGACAAGGGCGGTCCCGTACGGGACAAACTAATTTAGCCCAAAATGCGGGCCGTCCCAGCTAATACAGGACAGTTGGCAACCCTACTCCTCAGCCTCCTACACTTCAAGGAATTTAATCCTTGCATAGACAATAGACAATAGGTGCAGGAGTAGGCCATTCGGCCCTTCCAGCCAGCACCACCATTCAATGTGATCATGGCTGATCATTCTCAATCAGTACCTCGTTCCTGCCTTTTCCCCTACCCCCTGACTCCGCTATCCTTAAGAGCTCTATCTAGCCCTCTCTTGAATGCATTCAAATAATTGGCCCCCACTGCCTTCTGAGGCAGAGAATTCCACAGATTTACAACTCTCTGACTGATTTTTTTTTTCCTCATCTCCGTTCGAAATGGCCTACCCCTTATTCTTAAACTGTGGCCCTTGGTTCTGGACTACCCCAACATTGGGAACATGTTTCCTGCCTCTAACGTGTCCAACCCCTTAATAATCTTATATGTTTCGATAAGATCCCCTCTCATCTGTCTAGATTCCAGTGTGTACAAGCCGGGAATTAACCTAGTAAACCTACGCTGCACGCCCTCAATAGCAAGAATATCCTTCCTCAAATTTGGAGACCAAAACTGCACACAGTACTCCAGTTGCGGTCTCACTAGGGCCCTGTACAACTGCAGAAGGACCTCTTTGCTCCTATACTCAACTCCTCTTGTTATGAAGGCCAACATTCCATTGGCTTTCTTCACTGCCTGCTGTACCTACATGGTTTCTTTCAGTGACTGATGCACTAGGATACCCAGATCTCCTTGTACGTCCCCTTTTTCTAACTTGACACCATTCAGATAATAATCTGCCTTCCTATTCTTACCACCAAAGTGGATAACCTCACACTTATCCACATTAAACTGCATCTACCATGCATCCGCCCACTCACACAACCTGTCCAAGTCATCCTGCAACCTCATAGCATCTTCCTCACAGTTCACACTGCCACCCAGCTTTGTATCACCTGCAAATTTGCTAATGGTACTTTTAATCCCTTCATCCAAGTCATTGATGTATATTGTAAATAGCTGCGGTCCCAGCACCGAGCCTTGCGGTACCATACTAGTCACTGCCTGCCATTCTAAAAGGGACCCATTTACCCCCACTCTTTGCTTTCTGTCTGCCAACCAATTTTCTGTCTATGTCAGTACCCTACCCCAAATACCATGTGCTCTAATTTTGCCCGACCTCTGCCTATAGCTCAGGCCCTCGAGCCCTGGCAACATCCTTGTAAATCTTCTCCGCACTTTTTCCAGCTGAGCCTCGATTTCTGTTAGGTGCAGCGATCTCATTAGTTCTTCGAGGAGCACTCACATTCATGTTCGCTCCTGGCAAGTCATGCCACCCTGGTTCATTGCATTTACTCAATATCCACCGAAACGTTCAGACTCCAGACCAAATGCCACCCAACGTAGTGGTAGGAGCTCGGTGCGTTTTATTACGCTGATGGTGTGTGACAGAGATTATTGCTTCAGCGTGTGGATCATTGACCAGGCACTTCACCGCCCAAAGGCTGCTGCAATTTCCGAAACAAAGCAATTTCACCCTTGCACAGGGGATATAACAACACCAACTTCTATTTACGCAGCAACTTCAATATGTTAACTTACCCCAGGCATTTTATAGAGGCATAATCGGACTCAAGGATATTGGCGGCAAGCCAAAGAAGGATCAATTCTAAACTCAGTCAAAAGATACGTTTTGATGCAGGGGATGCAGAGAGCTTTAGGTATTGGTGTGCTCGGTGTGTGTCTGCACTCTGCACCTGAAAAGCCTGTTTTGATGTGCGCTCTCTGCCACCGAAGTTCATGTAAGCATGTGCAAACATTTGGTGTGCAGGAACGCTAAAAACCTCTTGATCCCCCCTGTCTGCAACTACTTACAATGTCTCTTGTGCGTTGGTGTCTGCCTTTCATAATAAACCCCAGCTGTGCACCTCAACACAACCTTCAAGTTGACCACATCGCTTGAAAGATATCATCTGTGGAAGCAGGGTTTGTGTTTATATTGTGGGCTTACCGAATTCACCCGGAGAAATGGAAACAATGGAAGGGATTCATTTTCGAAATGCAATTTTAGTGAATAATATTTTGGCAGCATCTTTAGTTTGCAAATGAGCAAAGTTGATGTGATGTGGGGTTGTGTGTGAGCTTGTGGTCCTAATGTTGACACATAACCCTTCCACCCTTCCAAAGGAAAAGCAATTTGACACAATGATTGTTCAGAATGTATTGCAGTTGATGGAATGGGTTTGTTTGCATTCAATTCCCAAACCAACTTGCTTAAGAAATAAATCTCAGAAAAGGAAGATATACCTTTGACATCATTTAATCAGGTAACGCTCTTATCATTACTAGCTAACACTTCCACACTGCATGGGCATATGAAAACTGGATACGTTTAATTCTGATATTTTATAACCCACCACCAGTAAGATGAAAAAAGAATAACACATGGCCTTTGGATCAAATGAACAAAACATAAGTACAAGTGAGGCACAAAGTGCTGGAATAACTCAACGGGCCAGGCAGCATCTCTGGAGAATGTATAAAATTATTAAGGGGTTGGACACGTTGGATGCAGGTAGCATGTTCCCGATGTTGCGGGAGTCCAGAACCAGGGGCCACAGTTTAAGAACAAGGGGCAGGCCATTTAGAACTGAGGTGAAGAAAAACTTTATCACCCAGAGAGTGGTGAATTTGTGGAATTCCCTGCCTCAGAAAGTGGTGGAGGCCGATTCACGAGAGTTAGATAGAGCTCTTAGAGCTAGCGGAATCAAGGGGTAGGGGAGAAGGCAGGAACGGGGTACTGATAGTGGATGATCAGCCATGATCACATTGAATGGCAGTGCTGGCTCGAACGGCTGAATGGCCTACTCCTGCACCTATTGTCTATGTATCTATGTATCTATAATGACACTTCAGGTCTGGACATTTCTTCAGACTTCTTGAGCCTGACAAAGGAACCCGACCTTATACGACACCCAGCCATGTTCTCCAGAGATGCTGCCCGACCCTCTGAGTTACTCCAGCACTTTGTGTCTTTTTAAAAAAAAAAACCTGCATCTGCAATTCCTTATTTATCCAAAGATACAAGAAAATAAGATTCAAAAGAAAAAAAAGGGATGTAATGCTGAGGCTTTATAAAGCACTGGTCAGACTGCATTTGGGGTATTGTGAGTAGTTTTGGGCTCCATGTCTGAGGAAGGATGTGCTGGTGTTGGAGAGGGTCCAGAGGAGGTTTACGGGAATGATCCCAGGGATGTCTGGGTCAACACATGAAGAGCATTTGACGGTACTGGGCCTGTACTAAATGGAGGTTAGAAGAATGAGCAGGGACCTCATTGAAACTTACAGAATAGTGAAAGGTTTGGATAGAGTGGATGTGGACAGGGTGCTGAGGCAGAGGCCCTAAAAGTACATACCTTTAGAGTGGAGATGAGGAGGAATTTCCTTCGCGGGTGAGGACTCTGGAATTGATTTGTATGTGTATGCAAGTCCTATGTATTCTCTGTGCAAAGGTATTAAGATGACTTCACTGATGTCTGGATACGTTTAAACATAATGAGAAAAGAATGACGAAACAAGGAATTGCAGATGCAGGTCTACAAAATTACTCAAAGTGCTGGAGTAACTCAGCGGATCAGGCATCACCTCTGGAGCACATGGAGAGGAGATGTTCCGAGTTGGGCCATGTTCTCCAGAGATGTTGCCTGACCCGTTGAGTTACTCCAGCACTTTGTGTCTAAACATAATGATATATGGGGTGCTTTAACCTGTTCAGTGTCATCCCTGAGTATACTCGGGTTGTGGCAAATGGTGAAAAGAAAACCTGGCAGTGAACAGGTTAAAATGAACTGAATTACTTTACTTTGATAGGGAACAACATGATTTGAACTGTACAGCATTTTAAGGTTTCAGCTTTTTTGATTATAAAGCTTCCTCTTATTAGCCTTGAGTGTGCTACACTTTATTTTCCTACTTTAATATCACTTCATGTTCTTTTGCAGCCAACTCTCACTCAGATTGGCTCCCTCTCATGTCTTTGCTTTCTGAGAAGCTTGTTTTCAGGAATTAAGTCAAATAATTTGGGGTGGCACAGCAGTAGAGTTGCTGCCTTACAGGGCCGAGACTTGCGTTCGATCCCGACTACGGGTGCCGTCTGTACGGAGTTTGTACGTTCTCTCCGTGACAGCGTGAGTTTTCTCTGAGATTTTCAGTTTCCTCCCACACTCCAAAGACGTACAGGTTCGTAGGTTAATTGGCTGGGTATAAATGTTACTTGTCCCTCGTGTGAGTAGGGTTATGTTAATGTGTGGATATCACTGGTCTGTTCAGACTCGAAGGGCCAAAGGGCCTGTTTCCACGCTGTATCTCTAAACTAAACTAAACTAAAAGTCCTTAACCCACTGATACGCTTCATGGAATGGACCTAATGGTTTAGCCTGTAGTTGACATGTATCATTTGAATTCAAACGCAGTCACAAAGGCTGTAGTAACTCAGCGGGTCAAACAGCATCTCTGGAGAAAAGGAAGAGGTGACATTTCGGGTCGAGACCCTTCTTCAGACTGAGAGTCAGGGGAAAGGGAAACAAGAGATATAGACGATGATATGAAGAGATATAGAACAAATGAATGAAAGAAATGCAAAAAAGTAACGAAGATAAAGGAGAGGCCATTGTTAGCTGTGGGCTAGGTGAAAACGAGTTACAGACAATGAGACTCAACAAGATGACTTTGAAGCTGGTACAATGACCTGGGTGGGGGAGGGACGGAAAGAGAGGGGTCCAAGGGTTACTTGAAGTTAGAGAAATCAAGAATCATATTGTTGGGGTGTAAGCTGCCCAAGCGAAATATGAGGTGCTATTCCTCCAATTTGCGTTTGGACTCATTCTGATTATGGAGGAAGCCCAGGCCAGAAAGGTGAGTGTGGGAATGGGAAGGGGAATTAAAGTGTTTGGCAACCGGGAACTTACAGTAGATAGGCCCAGGCCCATTTGAATCCTATTGTTTAAGTTTGAATTTGTGTTTTGTTTATTGTCATGTGCATCGAGGTACAGTGAAAAGCTTTTGTTGCGTGCTAACCAGTCAGCGGAAAGATAATATATGATTACCATCGAGCCATTCACAGTTGTTACGATATAAGATTACTAAGGGGTTGGACACGTTAGAGGCAGGAAACATGTTCCCAATGTTGGGGGAGTCCAGAACCAGGGGCCACAGTTTAAGAATAAGGGGTAGGCCATTTAGAATGGAGATGAGGAAAAACTTTTTCAGTCAGAGAGTTGTGAATCTGTGGAATTCTCTGCCTCAGAAGGCAGTGGAGGCCAATTCTCTGAATGCATTCAAGAGAGAGCTAGATAGAGCTCTTAAGGATAGCAGAGTCAGGGGGTACGGGGAGAAGGCAGGAACGGGGTACTGATTGAGAATGATCAGCCATGATCACATTGAATGGCGGTGCTGGCTCGAAGGACCGAATGGCCTACTCCTGCACCTATTGTCTATTGTCTATTATCTATACGATAGAGGGAATAACGTGAGTAACATTAGTGCAAGATAAAGTCCAGTAAAGTCTGATCAAAGATAGTCCGAGGGTCTCCAATGAGGTAGATAGTAGCTCAGAATTGCTCCCTAGTTGTTGGTACGATGGTTCAGTTGCCTGATAACAGCCGGGAAGAAACTGTCCCTGAATCTGGAGGTGTGCGTTTTCACACTTCTGTACCTTTCGCCCGATGGGAGAGGGGAGAAGAGGGAGTGGCCGGGGTGAGACTGGTCCTTGATGATGCTGCTGGCCTTGCCGAGGCAGCGTGAGGTGCAGATGGAGTCAACGGAAGGGAGGTTGGTGTGTATGACGTTCACAATTCTCTGCAATTTCTCGCGGTCTTGGATGGGGCTGCTCCCGAACCATGCGTCCCGATACAATGGTTTCTAGGGCGCATCTGCAGAAGTTGGTGAGAGATGTTGGGGATGTGCCGGACTTCCTGGGCCTTCTGAGGAAGTGCTTTCTTGGCCGTTTCTTGGCGTGCTTTCTTGGCCATCGCTTCATTACATGGGAGCGGAATTTTCATTTCGCAAAACTCTTATTGGTCTGGGTGGCCTTGGGGTTGCTGTACAGAGTATTTCATGAGAGGGGTTTTAAGAGATACAGTAGAACACATAGACATTTTACAGGAGCAGCAGGATATGAAAAGCATTTAATCCCATGGAATACACTTTCTACTCTTTCTTTCCATTCAGTATTCTGAAGAACCTTGCTGGCGACAAATGTTTACAGGGAGCATTAAGAATAGCCAAAAACAGTTTAACTAAACTGTTCGTTCTGAGGTTGTGGGAACATGCCCCATGCTAGCAGAGTGCTGTGCTTTCCTGATGAAGTGCTGCCCTGTATTTATTCTGGGTGTAATATTAACATTGAAGACCCCAAGCTGCCGATTTATAACGGTACTGTGCAGAGATTTTACGGTCTCCTGGCCTAAGAAAGGATTCATTTGTTATTAAGAGAGTGAGCCTGGACCGGCTGGTACAATCATCGAGTGAGGCAGCTCGGAAAAAAAGGCCATTCGGCCCATTGTGTCCGTACTGATCATCAAGCACTCATTCCTACCACTCAGCTCCCAGATTCCATCACCCACCCTCCACATAAGGGGCAATATGGAGGGACCAACCATCTACTAACCCAAAACTGAGACGAGGAAAAACTTTTTCACCCGGAGAGTAGGAAAATAACTGGAGATGCTGGTACAAATCGAAGGCATCACAAAAAGCTGGAGTAACTCAGCGGGTCAGGCAGCATCTAGGAGAAAAAGGAATGGGTGACGTTTCGGGTCGAGACCTGAAATGTCACCCATTCCTTCACTCCTGAGATGCTGCCTGACCCGCTGAGTTACTCCAGCTTTTTGTGATACCTCCGATTCACCCAGAGAGTGGTGAATTTGTGGAATTCTCTGCCTCAGAAGGCAGTGGAGGCTGATTCACTGGGTGCATTCAAAAGAGAGTTAGATGTAGCTCTTAGGGCGAGCGGAATCAAGGGATATGGGGAGAAGGCAGGAACGGGGTACTGATAGTGGATGATCAGCCATGATCACATTGAATGGTAGTGCTGGCTCGAAGGGCCGAGTGGCCTACTCCTACACCTATTATCTAAGTATCTATAATGATATTTCAGGTCTGGACATTTATTCAGACTTCTTGAGCCTGACGAAGGATCCTTACCGTAAACATCACCCAGCCATGTTCTCCAGAGATGCTGCCCGACCCTCTGAGTTACTCCAGGACTTTGTGTATTTTTTAAACCTGCGTCTGCAGTTCCTTGTCTAAGACCCTTAATTAGCAAGTGCAGACTTTTGTTTCTAAACTACTGACCCGTAGGTCTTTAGTTTAGTTTAGTTTAGTTTAGTTTAGTTCAGAGTTACAATGTGGAAACAGGCCCTTCGGCCCACTGAGTCTGTGCCGACCAGCGATCCCTGTGTACTAGTACTATCCTGCACACACTAGGGACATTGAAACATAGAAACATAGAAAATAGGTGCAGGAGGAGGCCATTTGGCCCCTCGAACCAGCACCGCCATTCATTGTGATCATGGCTGATCATCCACAATCAGTAACCTGTGCCTGCCTTCTCCCCATATCCCTTGATTCCACTAGCCCCTAGAGCTCTATCTAACGATTTTACAATTTTACCAAAGCTAATCAACCTACAAACCTGTACATCTCTGGAATGTGGGAGGAAACCAGTGCACCCAGAGAAAACCCATGTGGTCATAGGGAAATCATACAAACTCCGTACAGACAGCATCCTTAGTCAGGATCAGACCCAGGCCTCAGGCACTGTAAGACAGCAACTCTAGTGCCGCACCACCATGCCACCCTTAACATGAGCCTCACCACCGTGCCATCATTTCCCCTCTTTGGGATGTTGGGGGAAATCAGAGCACCCGGTGGAAACTCCTGCAGTGACAGGGAGGACATGCAAACTCCACTCAGACAGCACCGCGGGTCAGGATTGAATGCTGGCCGCTGGCACGCAGCTGGCTGCACCGCTGTGTGGCTCGAAAGACGGCCGGTCTGCCGACTGAGGAGGAATTTGGTTGAAGAGGCCTGTTTTCAGTAGAGTTTCGAAGAATGGGAAGGAGACCTCATTGAACTGTAAAAATTGCAAAAGCATTGAGCGGGCAGGTTGTGGGTGAGTTTTCACGCCTTGCTGGGGAAGAGGGTACAGAAACAAGTGTTGGAGTTTCACAATTTCAGAGCAAGAGACATTTCGGATGAGATCAGGAGAACGTCCCTCATTCCAAAACGTGGTGAACCTGTGGAAGTCTCCACTGCAGAGGGGAGAGGACGGCCAAGATGCTGAATATATTTAAGGATATTTCCAGGTATAAAAGGGTGGATGCAGAGCAAACAGGAACATGGGTGGGAAGGAACTGCAGGTGCTGGTTTAAACCGAAGGATAGACACAAAATGCTGGAGTAACTCAGCGGGACAGGCTGCATCTCTGGAGAGAAGGAATGGGTGACGTTTCGGGTCAAGACCCTTCTACAGGCAGACAGACCATATTCAACAGGAATATGGTACTGGGATAGAACATCAGCCACAATCTTTAAGGTGAGGCGGGAAGGACTTAAAAGGAACCCGAGGGGCAACCTTTCATGCATGGAGTCAGGTGGGTGTACGGAATGAGCTAGCAGAGGAGGTCGTTGAGGCAGGTACTATCACAACATTTTAAAAACATCTGGACAGGTACATGGATAGGGTAGGTTTGGAGGGATGTGGGCCAAGCGCAGGCAGGTGGGATTAGTGTAGATGGGGCTTGTTGGCTGGACTTGTGGGAAAGTTGGGCCAAAGGGCTGTTTCCAAGCCTTGTGACTCAATGACGATGCCACTGAATGATAGGGCGAGACCGATGGGCCGAACGACCTCCTTGAAGAAGAGCACGGAGCTCTTTTGTGCCCCGATCCAACTCTCATCCACCGATAGGTGAGGATTAGTGGGGAAACGGAACTGACGAGGATGTTCTATGAGCCACTGGCCTGGTTGCTGTGAGTTGAAAATCTGGTTGTCCATTTGTTGTTTGTGCAACGTCAATGCGTGCAAATTGGTTGTCTAAATTTAGAAGAACAGAACATTCCAGAAGGTTCTTGGGTGCCCTGAGGATGTGAAAATTGCAACAAAAATGCCCCAGTTGCTTTGTGTTATTCCCTGTTTTACTATTCCAATAGTTGGGATAGTTTTGCAAAAAGTCATAAGATCAACACTAGAACATTGTCAAGACTTAATACTCAAATCCTTATTTTATTGTTTCCATCCCAATCTACACTCAAAATAACACCATCCTATTCAGCCCCATTAAAGTTCTTCATGAAACTTTAATAGACAAAGTTTAATTGAGATCGGCCATCATCTGATTGAATTCACCATAGCAGACCTACAACAGACAGACAAATGGCCTAACACGCAACGTGCTGGAGTAACTCAGGAGGTCAAGCAGCATCTGTGGAGCCGATGGACAGGCAACGTTTCAGTTGGTATCCCTCTTCAGACTGATTGTAGTGTGGGGGACAACGGAGGGGGGGGTGGGGGGGAAGAAAGTTAGAAGAGGATTGGGGGCAGGACAAAGTCTGGCATGTTTAGTTTGGTTTACTTTAGTTTCGTTTAGAGATACAGCATGGAAACAGGCCCTTCGGCCCACTGAGTTCGGTTCAAGCCTTCTGCAGCTGTCGATCCACCCGTGTTGCTGTTTTCAGGGAGGTATCCTGTAGACTTGCTACCTCAGCCCTCTGTACATCTTAAGTATCCTGCCGTTACGATATAATTTCCTCGTGCATTTGACCTTCCGTATCGCAACACCTCAAACGTGTCCAGATTAAACTCCACCTGCCATTTCTCCGTCCATATTTCTAACTAATCTCTCTCCCGCTGGATCCTGTGACAACCGGTCTCCCTGTCTGCACGGTGGCACAGCGGTAGAGTTGCTGCCGTACAGCACGAGAGACCCAGGTTCGATCCCGACTACATTTCGGGTTGATTCCCTTCTTCGGACTAAATTTATAGTGTGGGGAGGGGGAGAAAGCTAGAAAGGAATTGGAGGCAGGTTAAAGTCTGGCAAGTATAGTTTGGTTTAGTTTAGTTTAGAGATACAGCATGGAAACAGGCCCACCAAGTCATGAGCACCAATGCTTTCTGTGCTAAAGGTTTGTCCTGTTCATCTATATACTAAAACTCTCGTTTGTTTGGTTGTTTGTTCCTGAACTACAGCCAAAACGGTACACGATAGCGTGACAATTTTAGGCCCACCTTACTCACCGTCGTCCCTTTGGTGCTAATGGAAGAAGTTTCATTGAAATTGGTGTTATATTTTTTAAGTTATTCACATTTTAAAATTTAAATCATCTCCTAGGGAGGGAGGGAGGGAGGGAGGGGGTGGAGGGAGGATAAAGGGGGATGGAGTGGGGGGAGGGGTAGGGGGGAGGGAGGGGGAGGAGGGGGAGGGAGGTGGGACGTGGAGGTGGAGGAAGGAGGGGAGAGAGGTGGGAGGGAGGGGGAGGGGAGAGGGGAGAGGGGAGAGGGGAGAGGAGAGAGGGGAGAGGGGGGAGGGGGGAGGGGGAGGGGGGAGGGGGGAGGGGGGAAAGGGGAGGGTGCTGCACCAATGCAGGAGTGGTTTGGGCCCAACAGGTCCATTTGGTCTAGTTTCCTTTAAAATTTGTCTCTCCAGGAAATGGAGGAAACCGAAGATCTTGGAGAAAACCCACGCAGTTCACGGGGAGAATCTCCAAGCTCCGTACAGACAAGCACCATCATGGCGGGTCTCTGGCGCTGCAAGGCAGCAACTTTACCGCTGCGCCACCGTGCCGGTTGTGGGAGAAGAGTTACACGATGATCTTTGCACTGGGTGATATGATGACCTTCGTGTGCAAGGCCGCCCCCCCCCCCCTAATGCATGCTATCGCTGGACGTTGGATGTGAGGTCCAGTGGCTTTGTGTTTGAGCGAGCGAGAACCCAGCACAAATGTGTTGCTATTCCTGGTCACTGTCCTTCCTCGCACCACAAATGCTTTCTGACCTAACGGATATTTTTCTTTGTTGCTTTTTGCTATCTGAAGCGGAAAAAAAATACCATAACAAACCCTTCCTGCCACTAAAAACGTCAAAGTCGAGACAAATAATAACGCTATGGGAATTTGAAGAGATCTTCGCCAAATGGCGGAATCGTGCAAAAGAATCTCCGCACTTTCCTGCATGGGTACCCAACAATTCCTGTCACAATAGACAATAGACAATAGGTGCAAGGGTAGGCCATTCGGCCCTTCGAGCCAGCACCGCCATTCAATGTGATCATGGCTGATCATTCTCAATCAGTACCCCGTTCCTGCCTTCTCCCCATACCCCCTGACTCCGCTATCCTTAAGAGCTCTATCTAGCTTTCTCTTGAATGCATTCAGAGAATTGGCCTCCACTGCCTTCTGAGGCAGAGAATTCCACAGATTCACAACTCTCTGAGTGAAAAAGTTTTTCCTCGTCTCCGTTCTAAATGGCCTGCCCCTTATTCTTAAACTGTGGCCCCCGGTTCGAGACTCCCCCAACATTGGGAACATGTTTCCTGACTCTGGCGTGTCCAATCCCTTAATAATCGTACATGTTTCAATAAGATCCCCTCTCACCTGCGAAATACATTCCAGAAATGCATTTCAGCAAAACGAGGAGAACGAGAAAATGTGTGGGATGGGTGTCACAGCCTCAGAGCCTCGGCAATAATTCGGAAAACAGTATTCTGTTGTGTATCTCAGAAAAGGGAAGAAAACTGATGGATAATAAATTGCAGCATGTTGTCTATATTCACTCAGATATGGCAAAATCCTTATAGAACTTACACTGCATGATCTTTATCCATAAAATAGTTCGTTTTAACAAGGTGACATGTACTAAGAGTGCTGCGTGTTATAAACTGGTTTTAAATTACATTTTGTTTCACCATCTGCATGGCAAATTGTTGTTCTTGGTTAAGCGAGCAATGGTTTTGGAGATGAAAAACAGACTCGACAGCGCGAATGTAAAACGCTGACTTGTACAAATAAAAATGGCTGTACTTATAACAAGTCTGGTGCCCAGTTAATGAATTTCTAAACAAAAAAAAGATTCTGCTTCCTATCAATCAGTGTTGAGGTGTCACAGGCATTTGTATCCACAGATACACATCGGAGTCGTGTGCTCGTCTGGTTTCCATCTTGTGTCAGCGCACGGTTCCAACTTGTTTTCAGCAAGTGAAAAATGTTTATGGCAAATAACCTCGAGAGTTTAATCGCCGTTGAACGCACTAAGTTGAACGTCCTGATGTGCCCCATTTGACATGGATTTCCAACATTAAGTATCATCAATTTAAAGGCTGATAACACAAGCCAACTCACTGATATATTTACTAATTGGCTCCATTGTATATACCCTCTAGCCAAGCTGTCTCACTATTTTAGTAACAATCCAGCTATCCAGGCTATTAAACAGGGCAGCTCTGAACAAGGACTTGGGGCATTGGTTTTGTCTTTTTGTACTATTATTGTTTGTTTGATTTTATGTGTATGTATATGTATACGTATATACAATATACGTATATACAATATACGATGAGAATGTTTTTTTTCACACAGAGAGTGGTGAGTCTGTGGAATTCTCTGCCACAGAAGGTAGTTGAGGCCAGTTCATTGGTTATATTTAAGAGAGAGTTAGATGTGGCCCTTGTGGCTAAAGGGATCAGGGGGATATGGAGAGAAGGCAGGTACGGGATACTGAGTTGGATGATCAGCCATGTGTGTGTGTAGTATATATATGATATATATATCATATATATATATATACCCACCTTCGTGGGTTTTCTCCGAGATCTCCGGTTTCTTCCCACACTCCAAAGACGTACAGGTTTATAGGTTAATTGGCTTGGTATGATTGTAAATTGTCCATAAATGTAAATTGTCCACATATGTACACACACAGACACGCGTATATACATATACAGTGTGTGTGTGTGTGTGTGTGTGTGTGTGTGTGTGTGTGTGTGTGTGTGTGTGTGTGTGTGTGTGTGTGTGTGCGCGCGGGCATGTGTGTGTGCGTGTGTGTGCGTGTGTGTGTGTGTGTGTGTGTGTGTGTGTGTGTGTGTGCGCGCATGTGTGTGTGTGTGTGTGTGTGCGTGTGTGTGTACCTGTACACATGCACCAAGCCAATTAACTTACATACCTGTACGTCTTTGGAGTGTGGGAGGAAACCGAAGATCTCGGAGAAAACCCACCTAGGTTACGGGGAGAAGGTACAAACACCGCACAGACAGCGCCCGTAGTCGGGATCGTGCCCGGGTCTCCGGCGCTGTGAGGCAGCAACTCCTCCGATGCGCCAACGTGCCACCCTAAATTGTGAATGATTACACTTCAAACTGATTAACAGGCTGTAATAGCATTTGGGGGATGGTGAAGGCTAATATGTAAATGATACATTGAAAGTGGAACAGCACAGCGCACAAACAGGTGCCCCAATCCACAGTGCCTGTGCTGAATATGATGCCAAGAGCAACACTCATCTGTCTGGGCTGAAACCATATCCCTCTACTCCCTGCAGATCCATGCTTGTCCATTGTACTGGATACAGACAGGCTAATAATGATGTTATGTGATATGATGTTGATGAGCAAAAGCCCACACATGAAGTCCTGTGTCCCAGATGAAAGGTATACGGCATGATTGGTTCCTGTACGTTGAGTGAAGACAACCTGAGTCATAATAAACCCATTAAGGTGAATGGACAACAAGTTGAGCGTTTACGGATTAATAGTCCCACCGTGTAATTTCAAGCCTGAGGGGTTGCTTACAGGCACTGAAAGGGAAAGCAGTGTAGCTCAGTGTAAGTTCAAGCTAATTGCTGCTTTGTGTTGGAAAAACCAATGGTGGTACGATATCTCACTCTAAGAGAAAAATTGAGATGAGAAGTTTGCCATGTGGAAAATTGCAGCTGTGAAGTCACATCCCAGCACAGCCGAAGGTATAAATCACAGAGGCCGCGGCCTACACTGAGACGTGTAAAAAAGAGATGAAGTCAACAATTGCTTCTGAAGTAATTCCAACTCGAAGGGAAAAATAAATAATTTCTCGTTTCCCTTTAATTATCAAGATGGAGCAGTGTTGCAAAGCTTTCAGTTTGCTCGTGGCATTGTCGGTCAGTGTAGAGACCGTGACAAGGGATAACACAATAGAGCTAAATGGCCTCATGGACCAAAGCTAACTAATGGCACAAACTCAAACCTATGACAACATTCCAGTGCCATCTATCTATATACTGAAACTCTCGTTTGTTTGTTCATGAACTACAGCCAAAATGGTAGATAACACGACAATTTTAAGCCCACCTTATTCACCGTCGTCCCTTTGGTGCTAATGGAAGAAGTTTCATTGAAATCGGTGTTACATTTTTAAAGTTATTCACATTTTAAAGTTTAAATCTATCTCTTAGGGAGGGAGGGGGGTGGAGGGAGGGGGGTGGAGGGAGGGGGGAGGAAGGGAGGGAGGGAGGGAGGAGGATAAGGGGGGGTTGAGACAGTGGTACAGACAGCACCCGTGGTCAGGATCGAACCCGGGACTCTGGCCTTGTGAGGTGGCAACTCTCTACCGCTGCACCACCGTGCCGCCCCATGGCGAAGGACTGGTCGGTTTTCCAGACCTTTGGATGTTAATGCTATTTATACCCAAATACACTCTGTTCACTTTTTTCTAATTGTTGCACTGAATGATGATAAAGCAATCCAGTGGACACAGCAATTCTAAAGGGTGGGGAAAATATGGAAGCACTGCGGAGACTGGCTCAGGTTACAAACCCACCCACATTGCTGGCCCCTGGTGTACTGAAGACCAACTTCTGCTCTGACCATACAGTGGACCCCGGGTGCACTCTGGACCCTGATCCCAGGCATGCAGTGGACATCCGGCTCACATCTGGATTCATGGATGTGCCAGATGTTGGACTATCAGCATCCTGGTACAATCAGATGCTGGATTATCAGAGTTTTATGTAATTCATTCGGCTTTACTTCAGAGATAAGATACTAGAGGAGCAAGATGGACCACTCCGTCGAAATCGCCTATACTGAAGTGTAGTACGCAAAGTAGTGTAACGTCCGCCATTTTAGTAAGCAAAACCCGCCGTTCGATCGTTATGCCTCTCGCAGTGTGATCAGTGTTTTGGGGGAACAGTATGTGTGATGATACCGTAAAAATGCAGAATATATCTCATCTATCAATTCACAGATTTTTGTTATTTTTCTTTTAAAATGTTTCTGCCAGTTTCTGCCTACTAAAATGGCGCCGTGACGTGCTACGGTTTTTTGGGTCGAGTGGTCTATCTTGCTCTGCTCTATTATCTTTGCTTTAAAGATACAGTTATTCTCTTATCATGTATCTATACCCTGTAAATGGATCGATTTTAATCATGTAGTGTATTTCTGCTAACTGGTTAGCATGCAACAAAACGCTTTTTACTCTACCTTGGTACATGTGACAATGAACTACATTGAAAATGGAAAAAAAACAAAAACGGAAACCTGCACGTCTTTGGAGGGTGCGAGGAAACCGGAACACCCGGAGAAAACACACGTAGGTCACGGGGAGAACGTACAAACGCCGTACAGACAGCAATGGTAGTCAGGATCGAACCTCAGTCTCTGGCGCTGTGAGGCAGCAACTCTACCGCCGCGCCACTATGCTGCCTCATATATTCTATATTTTCATTCCTCTTCAATATTTCCTTTCCATTTAGAGGTAAAATTCACACTCCCTTGACCACTTAATGAGCAAGGCTCGTTCCTTGGCTCGGAGGCATTAAGTTCAGTTTTAGTTTAGTTTAGTTTAGTGATACAGCGCGGAAACAGGCCCTTCGGCCCACCAAGTCCACGCCGACCAGCAATCCCCGCACATTAACACTATCCTACACCCACTTGGGATAATTTACAGACACCAAGCCAATTAACCAACATACCTGTACGCCTTTGGAGTGATCAAAGATAATACCGTACATAGTTCCCAGTCTACACGGAGTTGTGGATGTAGCCCAGTCCACTACACAGACCAGGCTCCCCAACATTGACTCCATCTATGCTTCATGCTGCCTTGGAGAAACTGCAAACATAATCAAAGACTTTCCCACTGTGGTCATTCCTTCTTTTCCCCACTCCCGTCGGGCAGAAGATACAGGAGCTTAAAGAGTTCGCACACCACCAGACTCAGGGACAGCTTCTTCCCCTCTGTTATCAGGCTTCTGAACGGTCCATCCATAAGCTAGAGTGCTGTCCGATTCACCTCTACCCTAGTGCGGACATTGGACTTTGTCTGTGGAACTGCTGCGCTACAATGCTGAGAACTATATTCTGCACTCTGTATCTTCCCCTTTGCTCTCCCTGTTGTACTTGAGTCTGACCTGATTGTAGTTATGAATAGCATAATCTGTTCTGTTTGTATAGCGCTCCGAACAAAACACTACCTTGGCACACCTGACAATAATAATAAATCTAAACGGAAGCTCGAGATTGACTTGATTGTATTTATGTATAGTATTATCTGATCTGTTAGAACTCTGTACTTCACAATATGTGACAATAACAAACTAAACCTGTTTGAGTTTGACTTGATTTAATTTATGTATACTGTTATCTGATCTCATTATACATCATGCAAAGCACTGTAACTCAGTGTTATAAAACTTAAACCGAAACCTAAATATTGCACTAGCTGGTCGGAATGGAGGATGTTGAGTCATGTTTAGTTTAGTTTAGATATACAGCACCGAAACAGGCCCTTCGGCCCACCGAGTCCTCACCGACCAGCGATCCCCGCACTTTTACACTATCCTGCACACACACTGGGGACAATTTACACTTATACCAAGCCAATTAACCAACAAACCTGTACGTCTTTGGAGTGTGGGAGGAAACCGAAGATCTCAGAAAAAACCCACGCAGGTCATGGGGAGAACGGACAAACTCCGTGGTCGGAATCGAACCTGGGTCTCTGGCGCTGTAAGCGCTGTAAGGCAGCAACTCTACCGCTGCGCCACCGTGCCGCCCTGTGCTCCTGATGATCGATCTCTGGCCTGACTGTGCAAAACTAGCAAATCATCATTGCTGCTTCATGCAGTAGAGGCAAGCAAATCCCATCCCTTGCACCGTTTCTTCGCTCTGTTTGTCTTTTGGAAGATCTCTCTAGTCATCAAACAGACTGTCAGATGCCCATTGGATTGAAGAACTTATAGACAACTTACATCAAACCCCCAACCATGCTCCAACCTCAGTACCTTTCAAACATTGTCATTATTCCCATCTCTACCACTTTCTCTGGCAGCACGTTGCTCGAAGGGCCGAATGGCCTCCTCCTGCACCTATTTTCTATGTTTCTATACGTCATTGGAGCAGAATTAGGCCATTAGCTGCCCAGCGAGTCTACTCCGCCATTCAATCACGGCTGATCTATCTCTCCCTCTCAACCCCATTCTCCTGCCTTCTCCCCGTAACCTTTGACACCCGCACTGAGGGCGGGTTTTCTCCGGGTGCTCCGGTTTCCACCACGACACGTGTGCAGGTTTATACGTTAATTGGCTTCGGCAAAATTGTAAATTGTCCCTGGTGTGTAGGGTAGTGCTAGTGTACGTGGATCGCTGGCCGGTGCAGACTTGGTGGGCCAAAGGGCCTGACTTCTGCACTGTATCTTTAAAGTCTAAAGGCCTACTCAAGAATCTATCAATCTCCACTTTAAAAGCACCCAATGATACATCTACGCACCACCCTCTGTATGTAGAGGTTAACCAACGGTTCAGTCTGAAGAAGGGTCTTGACCCAAAAAGTCACACAATCCTTCTCTCCAGAGATGCTGCCTGTCCGCGCTGAGTTACTCCAGCATTTCGATGTTCCTTTTAAATCTTTCCTCTCTCACCTGAAACCTATGCCCTCTTGTTTTAGACTCCCCTCCCCACCCTAAGAGTCATTGGAGACATGAGGAAAGATTGGAAAGACTGGGCTTGTATTCATTGGAGTTTAGAAGGATGAGAGGGGATCTTATAGAGACGTATAAAATTATAAAAGGATTGGGCAAGCTAGATGCAGGAAAAATGTTCCCAATGTCCAGAACCAGGGGCCACAGTCTAAGAATAAAGGGGAGACCATTTATAACTGAGGTGAGAAGAAACGTTTTCACCCAGAGAGTTGTGAATTTGTGGAATTCTCTGCCACAGAGGGCAGTGGAGGCCAATTCACTGGATGGATTTAAAAGAGAGTTAGATGGAGTTTTAGGGGCTAGTGGAATCAAGGGATATGGGGAGAAGGCAGGCACGGGTTACTGATTGTGGATGATCAGCCATGATCACAATGAATGGCGGTGCTGGCTCGAAGCGCCAAATGGCCTCCTCCTGCACCTATTTTGTATGTTTCTATGTTTCTAGGCGGGATACTGACCACAATACTACCTGGTAGCAGTGTCAGTGCTCCCATAGGCCTGCTCCCATGCCAGACTTCCATAGAGATTGACGTTATATCATAAGATCATAAAGTGATAGGAGCAGAATTAGGCCATTCGGCCCATCAAGTCTCCTCCGCCATTCAAACATGGCTGATCTACCTCTCCCTCCTAACCCCATTCTCCTGCCTTCTCCCCATAACCTCTGACAACCGTACTAATCAAGAACCTCTGCCGTAAAAATATCCACTGACTTGGCCACCCCCTGCAATTACCCGACTAACCTTTCTGTCCTGGACCTCCTCTACTGTCAGAGTGAGGCCCAGTGCAAATTGGAGGAACAGTAAATCATATTTCACTTGGGCAGCTTACAGCCCAATGGTGTGAATATTAACTTCTCTAATTTCAAGTAACCCTTGCATTCCCTCTCTCTACATACCTCCCCCATCCCTTTTCTCCGACCATTCTGAGTGTCCCCTTGATTACATTTTATCTTTGCATGCTTCGTTGTCACCTTCCCCGAGCTAACAATGATCTATTCTGCATTTTCCCTGAACTCGTCCCCTTTGATATCTCGTATTCACACCTTACGCCTCCCTATCTCCAGTCTCCCTCTCCGCTGACTCTCGGTCTGGAGAAGGGATCTCGACCCGAAACATCACCCATTCCTTCTATCCAGAGATGCTGCCTGTCCCGCTGAGTTACTCCAGCATTTTGTGTCTATCTTCGGTGTAAACCAGCATCTGCAGTTCCTTCCGGCCATTGGCAATCTTTTCCACTTCGGCCAAAATTCCTCTCAAACTTCCTTGCTGCAAGAAAAATATGTCTAGCTACTCCCGACTTGTTCCATAGCTGCAGAGAAAGATTACCGGGCAATTAAGTCTTCTTAAAACATTCAGATAATCTAAATTAACTTCAATGACTGCTTCACTTCTTCTTTGTGCATTTTTAATTTTCAAAGCCTTTTGATTTTTTTTAAATTAAGTACTTTTTCAAATATGTGTCCAATCTCACAGTGAAAATTGCGCGTAATTAGACAGGTGCTTTATATTACGATCGTGCCAAATTGAGCAGACAACATATTTTGGGAATATAATTACAAGATCAATAATGGATTCATTTTATAGTCCACTCAAATGCCATTGTACGAATGAATCAAACTTGTATTCCTCGTGCAAGGATCCAATGCATTGCGTTTTGATTAGTGGTTAGCCCCGGGCAAGATTTTATCAAATTAGCTTTTCATTTCACTATAATGGAACAAAAACAAAATGTGCGTGCTTGGACCAGTCGAAGACTGATCATACAAAAAAATGCAATCTCTCAGCACACAGTTAAAATGAAATAGTGTGGCACATTGTCAAAACACTCTTGCTTTTGTTCCCTGGGGAGCAGCTCCAACAAAAATCAGATTGCTTACCAATGAAGCATTGTTGCAGCCAGAACTGATTGGCCTGTTGTAAATCAAAACAAGCCTCCTACAAGGGGAAGCTTATTTTCATTGTATTAATTAATCAGTTGCACATTGGTTGGGCTCAATGAGCAGTATTATTGTCTGGTATGAGTTATAACTTGCCTTGTCTTATTAGCAAGCGCAAAGCCGCGCATCCAAAAAACAAAACAGAGTGCAACTGTTCAGATAACTTTGCTGCCCACGTGACAAACTGATTCCGTGTCGAAGAATGGGTTGTCCTGTCTTGGCGTTTGTGTGTGCACGTGCACACGTGTGTCTGTATGTGCGTGTTGTGTGCATATTTGTGTGTGTGCACGTGTGTATGCGCATGGTTGCGCGTGTGTGAGCATATGTGTGCATGGATGTGTGTGCATGTGTGTGTGTGTGTGCATGTGTGTGTGTGCACGTGTGCATGCACGCATCTGTGCATGCGTCTGCGTGTGTGAGTGTGCATGTTTATGAGTGTGTGCGCATGCACGTGTGTGCGTGTATGTGTGCGTGTGCGTGTGAGTGCACATCATTGTGATGAAGGAAACGTAGAGTTCTCTGTGATGTGATTTACATGCAAGAGAAATTAGCCACATCGGGGAGCATTCTTTGCCACAAGTGACTAGGGATTAAGTGACGGAGTCAGCAAGGGATTGCTACTGTGCAGCGAAGGGCCTCCCCAAGTAAACAGCCACCAGCCAAGCTCTCGTGCTTAGCCCATACCTGGTTGCCAAAGCTGTCAAGACGCTAACCATCTGACACAAGCAATCATTCAAAAATGAATCATAGTTAGTGAAGCAATGAACATTTTTGAAAGATAAGGCAAAATTGAAAGACCTTTTAAGTCGGTCAGATAACTTAATTTATTTACTCAGGAACATTGCACCTGCTTCATGCCTTTGAGTTACAGAGAGTCACAGAGAGATAGAGCACAGAAACAAGCTCTTCGGCCCATCAAGTCAATGCTGACCATCAACCACCCATTTACATTTATCCTATTCTTTTCTCCCCACGTTCCCATTCAACTCTCCCCGGATTCCACCTTTCACCCACATACTTGGAAAGTTTACAGAGTCCAATTAACCTCCCAGTCTTTAGGATGCGGGATGAAACCAGAACACCTGGAGGAAACCCACGAGGCCTAGGAGAAAGTGGGTTAACTCCACACAGACAGCGCCGGGGGTGGGGATCGAACCTGGATCACTGGCACTGTGAGGGAGCAGCTCGATCAGCTACCTCACTTCGCCAGGACCCTAGGGCCTGAGCAACAGGGAGAGGTTGAGCAAACTGGGACTCTATTCCTTTGAGCGCAGGAGGATGAGGGGTGATCTTATAAGAGTGCACAAAATCATGAGAGGAGTAGATTGGGTAGACCAGTAGACATCGAGTGGGAAAATATTTAATAGGAACCTGAGGGGTAACTTTTTCACACAAAGGGTGGTGGGTGTATGAAACAAGCTGCCAGAGGAGGTAGTTGAGGCTGAGACTATTGCAATGTTTAAGGGACATTTAGACAGGTACATCGGTATAGGTAGGATAGGTTTATAGACAATAGACAATAGGTTGCAGGAGTAGGCCATTCGGCCCTTCGAGCCAGCACTACCATTCAATATGATCATGGTTGATCATTTATTGGGATATGGCCCAAACACGGGCCAGGTGGGACAAGTGTAGATCGTACATGTTAGTCAGTGATGGTGAGATGGGACAAAGGGCCTGTTTCCACGCTGTATGACCCTATGATCCTTCCTCAGACTGATGCTGCCTGACCCGCTGAGTTACTCCAACACTTTGTGTCTTCTTTTGTAAACAAGCATCTGCAGTTTTGGGTCGGGACCCTCTTCAGATAAACTCAGCTCTACCATGCAGCATCTGTTCAGGCAAAGTGCTGACCATCCCTTTACCTACTTGACCCACTGAAATCTTCCAGCAGTTTAGTTTAGAATCATAGAAGATTGAGGAGATTCAGGATGTCATCAGATACTCCCTTGAACTTCTGCAGGAGTACAGCGGGGAGCATATTGACTGGTTACATCACGGCCTGGTTCGGCAACTTGAACGCCCGGGAATAAAGAGGATTGCCAAAGGTGGTGAACACTGACCGGTCCATCGCAGGTCCTGTCCTCCCCACCATCGATGGGATCTGCAAGAGTCGTTGCCTCAAAAAGGCAGCCAGCATCATCAGAGACCCACACCACCCTGGCCACACTCTCATCTCACCCCTGCCATCGGGAAGAAGGTACAGGAGCCTGAAAACTGTAACGTCCAGGTTCAGGAACAGCTTCTTCCCGACAGCCATCAGGCTATTAAACACTACAACCTCAAATAAGCTCCGAACTATTAGACTTGGGGACATTATTTTTGACTTTGCACTACTATTGTCCACTTAATTGTCTGTTATATTTATATATATACATATATGTATGTGTGTGTGTATATATATATATATACACACACACACACACACATACATGTCTGTATATATATATAAATAAATATATATATTATAGACAATGTAACAGACTCTGCAAAACTCATAATAAACAAATTTTAATTTAGATTTTTTAAATTTTATTATATGTATATTATAAAATAAAAAATATTTTATATATGTGCTGCAGCACAACAGAATATTGTTTTGTTTTTGCAAGTTTTAATTTTATATAAATATAAAAATTAAAAACTTGTTTGATGGTTTATTATGGGTTTTACGGTGTACTCTGTTTACATATTCTGTTGTGCTATAGACAATAGACAATAGGTGCAGAAGGAGGCCATTCGGCCCTTCGAGCCAGCACCGCCATTCAATGTGATCATGGCTGATCATTCTCAATCAGTACCCCGTTCCTGCCTTCTCCCCATAACCCCTGACTCCGCTATCATTAAGAGCTCTATCTAGCTCTCTCTTGAATGCATTCAGAGAATTGGCCTCCACTGCCTTCTGAGGCAGAGAATTCCACAGATTCACAACTCTCTGACTGAAAAAGTTTTTCCTCATCTCAGTTCTAAATGGCCTACCCCTTATTCTTAAACTGTGGCCCCTTGTTCTGGACTCCCCCAACATTGGGAACATGTTTCCTTCCTCTAACGTGTCCAACCCCTTAATAATCTTGTACGTTTCGATAAGATCTCCTCTCATCCTTCTAAATTCCAGTGTATACAAGCCTAGTCGCTCCAGTCTTTCAACATATGACAATCCCGCCATTCCGGGAATTAACCTAGTAAACCTACGCTGCACGCCCTCAATAGCAAGAATATCCTTCCTCAAATTTGGAGACCAAAACTGCACACAGTCCTGCTGCTAGTAAGAATTTCATTGTTCCGTTTTGGGACATATGTCAATAAAACACTGGACACTTGGTATTTTTGCTGCTCCTGATTCATGTATCTGCAATGCTTTGTGTCAACGCTATCTAAGGACTCTGTCTACCCGAGTATACCCGAGTATTTGGTGCACCACTCCTGCACGACGCCATTAGAAAGAAACATAAACATAGAAAATAGGTGCAGGAGGAGGCCATTTGGCCCTTCCACCCAGCACCGCCATTCAATATGATCATGGCTGATCATTTAAAAACCCGATGCTGCCTGACCCGCTGAGTTACTCCAGCATTTTATGTCTACCTTCGATTTAAACCAGCATCTGCAGGTTTTTTTTCCTACATTTAAAAACCGGTACCCCATTCCTGCTTTCTCCCCATATCCCTTGATTCCTTTAGCCCTAAGAGCTCTCTTCAATACAATTGTAATGTTGGCAGCGGAAAAAACGGATTCCTTCCCAGTCTGGGATATTTATCACAGTCTAGTTTAACATTTCAGTACCAGCCAGCACCCATGCCTGGGAGCCCTCTTTGACTTGGCAAAGTTTAAAATGCTTTTTTGGATTGCTACTTCAACAGAACTCCTGAATTACTTCATCGTCGCTTGCCTCTGCCAACCGTGCATTATATAACATGGACATTGTGATGTTGCAACCATTTTGCAAGCAGATGAAAATGCCAATAATGTCTTCTTGTGCAGCCACCCATCTCCTCCGTAGGTTAGCGACGCAGAATTTCACATCTGTTTGTAATTTCACAAATAAAGCCCAGGCTTTAAAGCCCAGGCCATTCAATAAAAGGATGATGAAACAAAAATAGTCAACCTTTCGGAGCCCTCTTTCACAATATCTGGAACTTTTGCCGTGCTACCTGACTGCCGACCGTGAGTCCTTGACTGAGATCAAGCGTTACTTGTCTGCCAAGGGGTGGCCAATGCTGTTTCTGAGCAGCCACCGGTCAACGAGGGAGAAGGCAATACCTCCAATGACTGGCCAAATAAATGCCAACATGCAGGACCTGTATAAAATCAAGATTGATCATCACAATAGAACTGGCTCATCATAAACCCTCTACCTGTAGGAAGGAACTGCAGATGCTGGTTTACACCGAAGATGGGCACAGAAAGCTGGAGTAACTCAGCGGGACAGGCAGCATCTCTGGAGAGAAGGAACGGGTGATGTTTCAGATCGAGACCCTTAGAGTCATAGAGTCATACAGTGTGGAAACAGGCCCTTCGGCCCAACTCGCCCACTCAGGCCAACAATGTCACAGCTACCCTAGTCCCACTTGCCTGCGCTTGGTCCAGAACACTCCAAACCTGTCCTATCCATGTACCTATCCAACCTGTCCTTCTTCAGAAGAAGGGTCTGAAGAGGGGTCTCGACCCGAAATGTCACCCATTCCTTCTCTCCAGAGATGCTGCCTGTCTCGCAGAGTTACTCCAGCATTTTGTGAAATAAATACCTTCGATTTCATTGAAATCGGTGTTATATTTTAAAAGTTATTCACATTTTTAAGTTTAAATCTATCTCATAGGGAGGGAGAGGGGAGGGAGGGAGGGAGAGAGGGGGGTGGGAGGGAGGATAAGGGGGGTTGAGGGGGATGGAGTAGGGGGAGAGGAAGGGGGAGGGGAAGGGGGAGGGAGGGAGGAGAGAGTGGTGGGGAGAGGGGAGAGGGAGGGGGGAGGAGAGGGGAGGAGAGGGGTGCTGCACCAATGCAGGAGAGTATGGCCTAAAATTCTGCTCCTGTGACTTATCAAGTGCAGAAAGAGCTTTCTGAATGGCATAAGAACCATACGGATGGCGCAGTGGTAGGGTTGCTGGTTACAGCGTTTGCAGCGCTGGAGACCCGGGTTCGATCCCGACTACGGGTGCCGTCTGTACGGAGTTTGTACGTTCTCCCCATGACTGCGTGGGTTTTCTCCGAGATCTTCGGTTTCCTCCCACACTCCAAAGACGCACAGGTATATAGGTTAATTGGCTTGGTGTATGTGTAAATTGTCCCTAATGTGTGCAGGATAGTGTTAATGTGCGGGGATCGCTGGACGGCGCGGACCCGGTGGGACGAAGGGCCTGTTTCCGCGCTGTATCTCTAAAAGTAAAAACAAAATCTAAAGCCTGTGCAACACTCATCGGGAGCCCTTCTTGAACAGTGAAGTGTGGGCACCTCCTCACTAATACCATCCACCCGCCCCGTGAGCCACCTCCGGCCCCTTCAGTGGAAGAGTCTGACGTTTCCTCATCAGCTATCACAGAATCTGCAAAGCCAGGGATGGGTCTCGACCCGAAAAGTCACCCATCCCTTCTCTCCAGAGTTTTCGCCTTTCCTGCTGAGTTACTCAGGCACTAAGTGTGGCCAAGCCACAGTTGAAGACAGTCATCTTCGATCTGGAGGTACGATCGCAGGAGAAGGCTTGATGACTTTAGAGAGAAATGAGGAGGAATTTCTTTGGAGAGGTTATGTCAAAAGGTCATAAGGTCATAAGGAATAGGAGTAGAATTAGGCCATTCGGCCCATCAAGTCTATTCCGCCATTCAATCATGGCTGATCTGTCTCTCCCTCCTAACCCCATTCTCCTGCCTTCTCCCCATAACCTCTGACACCCGTACTAAACAAGAATCTATTTATCTCTGCCTTAAAAATATCCACTGATTCTGTGGCAAATAATTCCACAGATTCACCACCCTCTGACTAAAGAAATTTCACCTCATCTCCTTCCTAAAAGAACGTCCTTTAATTCTGAGGCTGTGACATCTAGTCCTAGACTCTCCCACCAGTGGAAACATCCTCTCCACATCCACTGTATCCAAGCCTTTCGCTATTCTGTACGTTTCAATGAGGTCCCCCCTCATTCTTCTAAACACCAGCGAATACAGGCCCAGTGCCGACAACCGCTCAAGATGGGTGGTGATGAGAGGGTGGTGAATCTGTGGAATTCATCGCCACAGATGGTGGCAGAGGCCAAGATACGGAGTATTTTTAAAGTGGAGATTAACAGGTTCTTGATTTGCAAGTGTGTCAAAAGTTACAGGGAGAAGGCAGGAGAATGGGGTTGAGATGGAAAGATAGATAAATCAATGGTGTAGTAGACTCGATGGGCCGAACGGCTTAATTCTGCTCCTATAACTTATGGATTTGATGGTGAATCAGTTCCTTTGCTTATAGGGCAATTTTGCTTGCAATTAAAAAAAATCAATCTCATTCTCCTTCATCCTGCGAAAGAATCTCAACCCCACAGCTGTATCTGATCTTTTCCTCTGCGCGTAGAATCAATACAGATATGCCCTCTCTCCCGAGCAGACCGGTTTTGCGTTGGTGGCTGATTAGAAATTGATTTGAATGGCAAGATTCTTCCTGACACTAAGATATTTGACATTTACCATTTCCAGGTTTTTGCACAAGGCTTGTGTGATTCCACGCTGTACACGGTCGGTGTCAGTGAGGCGTGAATCCCACAGTTTCAATTACACTGCACCTGCTTTAGTTTAGTACAGGTTAGCTTAGAGATACAGCGCAGAAACAGGCCCTTCGGCCCACCGAGTCCGCGCCGACCAGCGATCCCCGCACATTAACACTATCCCATACTGGCACTGGGGACAATTTACAATTATACTCAAGCCAATCAACCTACAAACCTGTTCGTCTTTGGAGTGTGGGAGGAAACCAGAGCACCCGGAGAAAACCCCGCAAAGGTCACGGGGAGAACGTACAAACTCCGTACAGACAGCACCCATGGTCAGGATGGAACCCGGGTCTCTGGTGCTGTGAGGCTGCAACTCCACCGCTGTGCCACCTTCCACTAAACACACAGGCACAACTCAACACAATACAGAAGTTAATGCTCCAGAAGCAACCCTTGCCTGGGCGGTGCCTGAAAATGTCTTGATGCTGTTTTCTCCCTCTGCCAGGGAAAGTTCATTTTAGTTCAGTTCAGTTTATTATTGCATGTGCCGAGGTACAGTGAAAAGCTTTCCCTTCTTCCCGATGGCAGGAGTGAAATGAGAGCGTGGGCAGAGGGGGTGTGGGTCTCTGACGATGCTGGCTGCCTTTGTGAGGCAATGACCCTTGTAGATCCCTTCGATGGCGGGGAGGTCAGTACCCGTGATGGACTGGTCAGTGTTCACTGCTTTTGACAATCTCCTTCATTCCTGGGCGTTTGAGTTGCCAAACCAGGCCATGATGCGACCAGTGAATATGCTCTCAGTTTCAGATTTCAGTTTAGTTTATTGTCATGTGTACCGAGCTTTTGTTGCGCGCTATCCAGTCAACGGAAAGACAATCCATGATTACAATTGTGCCACGTACAGTGTACAGATACATGATAACGGAATAACTGAGGGCCCTGGAGGCCAAGTCAGTGGATATTTTTAAGGTAGAGATAGATAGATTCTTGATTGGTACGGGTGTCAGGGGTTATGGGGAGAAGGCAGGAGAATGGGGTTAGGAGGGAGAGATAGATCAGCCATGATTGAATGGCGGAGAAGACTCGATGGGCTGAATGGCCTAATTCACCTCCTATAACTTGTGAACTTATAACCAAGAAATCGGAAATCGGAAATCAGACTGAAATCGGTTCGACAATAGTTTAAAAAACGGTGATTTCACCTCACAGAATGCAAGGCCTAGATCTGCCTGCCTGAAAGGATGGTGGGGGACACAGATACCTCAACACAAACAAGTGCCTGGGCTAGTTATCGAGGGGTTGTAACCTTTGAGGCATTTAGTTCGGCCCATGGATATGCAGGGAATGGCAGGCAAGGGATCTCGTGCAGGCTGGGGCGATTAGTTTGGCCAGGCATTAAGTTCGGCATGGACATTGTGGGCCGAAGGGCCAGTTCTAGTGCTGTAATGTTCTATGGTCTGTGTTCAGGCCTTGGCATCCAGGCCTGAGGGAGGGGAGAGGGTTGTGGGAAAGGGGGTGGGGAGGAGAGAGGTCAACTTGTGGTTGTCACGGGCGTGATATGCTCAGTGGCCACCATCCTCGTTACACTTCTGGACCTCGAACCATCAAAACATTGCTGAGTGTGTTGGAAGGAACTGCAGATGCTGGTTTAAACCGAAGATAGACCCAAAATGCTGGAGTAACTAGGCGGGTCAGGCAGCATCTCTGGAGAGAAGGAATGAGCGACGTTTCGGGTCGAGACCCTTCTTTAGACTGAAACGTTGCTGAGACTGAGGAGGAATGCCACGGTGGCGCAGCGGTAGAGTTGCCGTCTTACAGTGAATGCAGCGCCGGAGACCCGGGTTCGATCCCGACTACGGGCGCTGTCTGTACGGAGTTTGTACGTTCTCCCCGAGACCTGCGTGGGCTTTCTCCGAGATCTTCGGATTCCTCCCACACTCCAAAGACGTACAGGTTTGTACTGTAGGTTAATTGGCTTGGTGTATGTGTAAATTGTCTCTAGTGTGTGTAGGATGGTGTCAATGTGCGGGGATCGCTGGTCAGTGCGGACTGGGTGGGCCGAAGGGCCTGTTTCCCGCTGTAACTCGAAACTAAACGGAAAATATCAAGCTGGGACTGATCGATGCTTGCATTGCAAAAATATAAAAGGGTTATTGAACCAAGATGTTGAGGACAAGTTAGGATAAAATCAGTGGAATGGCAAGGGATAAAAGAACTGACACCTGCTTCTCTGTGCAGCAAGATAAAATAATTACTTAGAGCTGAAATAAAGTTGGAAAAAATCAACTTAGGCTTCAGACCATGGATGGAAAATGCAGGAGCTCTGGTTTTGATGCATTTGGTGCCTTTAATTAGTTTGCTAATCTGGAATGATTTTAAATTTAGTGCGGCACGGTGGCGCAGCGGTAGAGTTGCTGCCTTACAGCGAATGCAACGCCGGAGACCCGGGTTCGATCCCGACTACGGGTGCTGTCTGTACGGAGTTTGTACGTTCTCCCCGTGACCTGCGTGGGTTTTCTCCGAGATCTTCGGTTTCCTCCCACACTCCAAAGACGTACAGGTTTGTAGGTTAATTGGCTTGGTAAATGTAAAAAATTGTCCCTAGTGGGTGTAGGATAGTGTTAATGTGCGGGGATCGCTGGTCGGCGTGGACCCGGTGTGCTGAAGGGCATGTTTCTGCGCTGTATCTCTAAATCTAAATAAAATCTTCTGGAATTTTTTTTGGCAACTTTCAAGGTGAAAAATGACACTGCACCTCACGGACGAGACCATGCACACAATGACATTTTCAGTCCTCTAATATCTTGCACAGTGGCTAACACATGGTTTAGGCCGCTCACCAAATCTTCGCGAGGATAATGACTCTTTGATTCCAAAGTAAAAAATGATTTAGAAACATAGAAACATAGAAAATAGGTGCAGGAGTGGGCCATTCGGCCCTTCGAGCCAGCTCTGCCATTCAATGTGACCGTTCAGAATCAGTACCCCGTTCCTGCTTTCTCCCCATATCCCTTGATTCCGTTAGCCCGAGGAGCTACATCTAACTCTCTCCTGAAAACATCCAGTGAATTGGCCTCCACTGCCTTCTGTGGCAGAGAATCCCACAGATTCACAACTCTTTGGGTGAAAAAGTTTTTCCTCATCTCAGTCCTAAATTGCCTACCCCTTATTCCTAAACTGTGACCCTGGTTCTGGACTCCCCCCAACATCGGGAACATTTTTCCTTCATCGAGCCTATCCAATCCCTTAATAATTTTTTATGTTTCTACAAGATCCCCTCTCATCCTTTCCCCTCTCAACCTTTGAGAATGGGCGAGGAGCAAATGGCACCCGATCTCATGTGGTGCCACAGCATCAGAGACCAGGGTTCGATCCTGACTACGGGTGCTTGTCTGTACGGAGTTTTGTACGTTCTCCCCGTGACCTGCCTGGGTTTTCTCCGAGATCTTCGGATTCCTCCCACACTCCAAAGACGTACAGGTTTGTAGGTTAGTTGGCTTGGTGTGTGTGTAAATTGTCCCTAGTGTGTGTGGGATAGTGTTAAAGTGTGGGGATCGCTGGTCAGTGCGGACTCGGTGGGCCGAAGGGCCTGTATCTGTGCCGTATCTCGAAACTAAACTAAACTAAACCTGCATTGGTTTTCATCGAGATCTTCAGTTTTCTCCCATACTCCAAAGTCGTACAGATTTGTAAGCTAATTGGCAAATTGTAAGCTGTTTTACTTAAACTCAGAACAAGTTTGAGTGAGCAAATCTCAAAATTCAAGGGGGACGTGGAATAAAAATCAAAGCCTTGATGAATTGAGGCTATTTCTTTTCTATAACACGCCAGTATAACAGTATAAACAATAGACAATAGGTGCAGGAGGAGGCCATTCGGCCCTTCGAGCCAGCACCACCATTCAATGTGATCATGGCTGATCATTCTCAATCAGTACCCCGTTCCTGCCTTCTCCCCATACAGTATAAGAGCAGAGGACAGCTAAAGCAGTGATATAAAATATCGTCAAGAGCAAACAGACTGCAATAAAAGTGTAAGTACATAAAAGTGGTGTAAACTAGTAGAATTGCCACGGAGTTATGACCTTTGGAGAATTGGCTGTGTCAATGTGATGTGCAACCACTTTATGTCACAAGGATTTTGTTTTACTGCTTATAGTCCTTTTTTTTATATAGAAATATATAATACTGTATATTATGTCGCCACTTGGCTGTATATTGTTTGGCAATTTTCTTTTCCTTACCCTGGGGGCATGTCGGCCTGTGCAACAAAATTGGTTGAAATTGCCCAAGGATTTCACTGAAGTTTGGATGCTCGGTCGTTCTCAATCGTTTGTGGCCAAAACCTCATGTGTAATCTCAGCAGACTGCCCAGCTGCCACCAGCTCCACAACGCTGTGGCTCCAACTGAGGGAGCACCCACGCGATAAATGCATCTAACTCCATCAGAAATCAATCGAAGCGAGACACAGAATGCTCGGAGTAACGCAGCGGCACAGTCAGCATCTCTGGAGAGAAGGAATTGGTGCCGTTTCGAGTCCACGCCCTTCTTCAGACCCGAAGTCTCAGCCCGAAACGTCGCCCATTCCTTCCCTCCGCAGATGCTGCCTGTCACGCTGAGTGACTCCAGCATTTCATGCCCATCTTCGATTTAAACCAGCACCTGCAGTTCCTCCCTAGGCAGAAATAAATCAACAGGGTTATGGCATCTTTAGCCTTTTGAGATACTGCACGGGAACACCAGCTCTCTCCTTGTCACACAAAGGGTGGTGGGTGTATGGAGCAAGCTGCCAGAGGAAGTATATTGAGCCTGGGACTAGCCCAACGTATAAGAAGCAGTTAGACAGGTACATGGATAGGACAGGTTTGGAGGGATATGGACCAAATGCAGGCAGGTGGGACTAGTGTAGCTGGGACATGTTGGCCGGTGTGGGCAAGTTGGGCTGGAGGGCCTGTTTCCACACTGCATCACTCTAGACTCTATGACTATACACAAGGGACAACTTTCATAATTTTCACTGGAGCTAAATTAACCTACATACCTGTACGACTTTGAATGTGTGGAGAGGTAACCGGGGAGAACCCACGCAGTCACGGGGAGAACGTACAAACTCCGTACAGACAGCGCCCATAGTTGTTCAGACATTGTTCAGACATTGGTGGCCAAGGGGCCTGTTCCTGGGTTGCAAGAACGTCCTATATTCTATTTAGTTTTTTCGTTTTTAGTTTTAGAGATACAGCGCGGAAATAGGCCCTTCGGCCCACTGAGTCCGCCCCGACCAGCGATCCCTGCACATTAACACTAGGGACAATTTACATTTTTATCAAGATAATTAACCTACAAATCTGTACGTCTTTGGAGTGTGGGAGGAAACCGACGGTCACGGAGAAAACCCATGCGGTCACGAGGAGAACGTACAAACTCCATAGAGACGGCATCCGTAGTCGGGATCGAACCCGGGTCACTGGTGGTACAAGCGCTGTAAGGCAGCAACTCTACCGTTGCACTCTATCTCTGAATTCTCTGCCACAGAAGGTAGTTGAGGCCAGTTCGTTGGATGCTTTCAAGAGAGAGCTGGATAGAGCTCTTAAGGATAGCGGAGTGAGGGGGTATGGGGAGAAGGCAGGAACGGGGTACTGATTGAGAGTGATCAGCCATGATCGCATTGAATGGCGGTGCTGGCTCGAAGGGCTGAATGGCCTACTCCTGCACCTATTGTCTATTGTCTATTGTCTATTGTCTATATTTAAGAGGGAGTTAGATGTGGCCCTTGTGGCTAAAGGGATCAGGGGGTATGGAGAGAAGGCAGGTACGGGTTACTGAGCTGGATGATCAGCCATGATCATATTGAATGGCTCGAAGGGCCGAATGACCTACTCCTGCACCTATTTTCTATGTTTCTATGCTTCTATCGAAACATTGTTCAGACATTATTATGGGCCAAAGGGCCTGTTCCTGTGTTGTGCTATTCCATGTTCGAAAGTCTATTTGAAGGTGAAACAGAATGTTATCTTATGGTTGAGAGCTTCAATCATTGCTGAGCAAGGGGTTGTGACTTATATGTTGCATTTTATGCGATGATAAAGATTTTTGTGGGAAAGGTGAGCTCGAGCTGTCAGTATTGTGTCTCAATGCTACTTTGTGCAATGTCACAACACAATGGGCCTGTACTCGCTGGAGTTTAGAAGGTTGAGGGGGAACCTCATTGAAACTTACAGAATAATGAAAGGCAGAGATAGAGTGGATGTGGAGAGGATGTTTCCACTGGTGGGAGAGTCGAGGACCAGAGGTCACAGCCTCAGAATTAAAGGGCGTTCTTTTAGAAAGGAGGTGAGGAGGAACTTCTTTGGTCAGAGGGTAGTTAATCTGTGGAACTCATTGCCACAGAGGGCTGTGGAGGCCAAGTGAGTGGATATTTTTAAGTCAGAGATAGACAAATTCTTGATTTGTACGGGTGTCAGGGGTTATGGGGAGAAGGCGGGAAAATGGGGAACCGAAGATAGACACAAAAAGCTGCAGTAACTCAGCGGGTCAGGCAGCATCTCTGGAGAAAAGGAATAGGTGACGTTTCGGGTTGAAACTTCAGACACTTCATAACTAAAGCTTTTCTGTGATACCGACTCCTAGTCTCTCACCAATTGCAATCTTTGACCACTTGACTCTATCCCTTATAGCTCTTTAGCTCTCACTGACAAACACACAATCTCTGTCTTCTGATCCACCTCTGGGACATCTTCTTTGCCCAACCAATCACTAGTGACACAGCAGGACCTGCGTTAACTTTTGGAAAGATTATTTATTAACAATACAACGCCACATTGCAAAGTCAAAATCAATTTGATCTTGGAGAAGGATGGAGGACAGAAACTGCAACACTCTTTCCCAATCGAAGGTAGACACAAAATGCTGGAAGTAACTCAGCGGGTCAGGCAGCATCTCGGGAGAGAAGGAATGGGTGACATTTGAGACCCTTCTTCAGACCCGATCGAAGGATAATTTCTCCAAAATTGAGTGGATACAGTTATACATAATTGTGCACCACAAAATCAAATTACAATCACAATTCCAATCGCTTGAAATGGTGGGATCACAGGGCATTATTGACAGGGGAACACCCCAATCATTTCCATTCTGCCACTTTAACACGGCCTTTTTTAAAAATGCATTGGGTATATCTATATACTTAAACTCTTGTTTGTTTGTTTGTTTGTTCCTGAACCACAGCCAAAACGGTTCATGATAGCGCTGCAATGTTAGGCCCACCTTACTCACCGTCGTCCCTTTGGTGCTAATGGAAGAAGTTTCATTGAAATCGGTGTTATATTTTAAAAGTTATTCACATTTTAAAGTTTAAACCTATCTCCTAGGGAGGGAAGGGGGAGGGAGGGGTGGAGGGAGGGGAGGAGGGAGGATAAGGGGGGTTGAGGGGGATGGAGTGGGGGGGAGGGGGTCTGGAAGGAGGGGAGAGGAGGGGGAAGGGGGGGAGGGAGAGGGGAGGAGGGAGGGAGGGGGGAGAGGGGAAGGAGAGGGGAGAGGGACAGTGGGAGGAGAGGGTGCTGCACCAATGCAGGAGAGGTTTGGGCCCAACGAGTCCACTTGGTCGTGTTTAATGCTAAAATTGAGAGGTACTTGATTTGTAAGGGTGTCAAAGGTAAAAGAAGGCAGGAGAATGGAGTTGAGAGGGAAAAATAGATCAGCCATGATTGAATGGTAGAGTAGACTCGATGGGCTGACTGGCCTAATGCTGCTCCTGTGGCCTATGATCTCATGCTATGCTTGCATCGAGTCTCTGGGTCAGATTTAGGCACACTGACCATCACATATCTCCATGTATTAAGACATGTTTGTCACAGAGGATTACAAAACCGTGTTGCTCACGTTCCACGCGCTCCACGGCTGGATAAGCTAAGTATTTGCCCTTTCTTCCTGGGCCTGTTCCAGTTGCCGTGAGTAATAAGCCAAAGGTGCCGAATCTACATGCACCGTTGAAATGAAACCGGGCTAAAGTTGATCCAGGTTAACGGCCCGTATCCCTAACCTGGCAGAAGCACAAAATGCTGGGGCAACTCAGCGGGACAGGCAGCATCTCTGGAGAGACGGAATAGTGAAAGGCTTGGATAGAGTGGATGTGGAGAGGATGTTTCCACAAGTGGGAGAGTCTAGGACCAGAAGTGATAGCCTTAGAACTAAAGGACATTCTTTTAGGAAGGAGACGAGGAGAGATTTCTTTAGTCAGAGGGCGGTGAATCTGTGGAATTCTTTGCCACAGAAGGCTGTGGAGGTCGTCAGTGGATATTTTTACGGCAGAGATAGGTAGAATTTTGATTAATACGGGTGTTAGAGGTTATGGGGAGAAGGCAGGAGAATGGGGTGAGGAGGGAAATAAAGATCAGCCATGTTTGAATGGCAGAGTAGACTTGATGGGCTGAATGGCCTAATTCTATTCCCATCACTTATTACTTATGACCTTATGGGTCTAGTTTAGAGATAGTTAAGAAGGGTCTTGACCCTTCTTCAGACTGCCGAATCTGGCACCTTGATGTAGCCCAGACCATCACATCAACCAACCTCCCTTCCATTGACTGCATCTACTACACCTCACGCTGCCTCGGCAAGGCCAGCAGCATAATCTATGAGGAGTCTCACCCCGGCCACTCCCTCTTCTCCCCTCTCCCATCGGGCAAAAGGTGCAGAAGTGTGAAAACGCACACCTCCAGATTCAGGGTCAGTTCCTTCCCGGCTGTTATCGGGCAACTGAACCATCGTACCAACAATTGGAGAGCATTCCTGAGCTACTATCCACCTCATTGGAGACCCATGGACTATCTTTGATCGGACTTTACTGGCTTTACCTTGCACTGAACATTATTCACCATAATCCCTTTATCATGTATCAGTCCACTGTGGATGGCTCGATTGTAATCATGTCTGGCCTTTCCGCTGGCTGCTTAGCACGCAACAAAAGCCTTTCAGTGTACCACGGTGGACGTGACAATAAACTAAATCAACTCTTCATCCGTTCCCACACACACTGTTAACATCACTTTGTTGCCCCTTCAGACTCACTTTCCCAGGATTTGCTCATCACTCCTCATTGATTGTAATAGAACAAACTGAAAAGAAGAGAAAATTGTTGCCAGTGGCTGATAAACGCACACTGAAGCGTAACGCGGTACAATCATGAACAGCAGAAATGTTTGTTCGTGTTCATTGTTACAAGTCAAACCAACCTTGAACGTAGCTCTCTGTCTGTGATGTGCTAATCAGATTCGTGATGCTGTGATTCATCATATAATGCCTGCCAGCTGCTTCCCCGTGCTTTCCGAAGATAGATGCAAAAAGCTCTCTGGGGAGGAGGAATTGGTGACGTTTCGGGTCGAGACCCTTCTTCAGACTGGTTAGAGATATGGGGAAACGAGAGATATAGACGGTGATGTGGAGAGATAAAGAACAATGAATGAAAGATACGCAAAAAAGTAACGATGATAAAGGAAACAGGCCATTGGTAGCTGTTTGCTGGGTGAGAATGAGAAGCTGGTGCGACTTTGGTGGGGGAGGGATAGAGAGAGAGGGAATGCCGGGGCTACCTGAAGTGAGAGAAATCAATATTCACACCACTGGGCTGTAAGCTGCCCAAGCGAAATATGAGATGCTGTTCCTCCAATTTGCGTCTAGCCTCACTCTGACAATGGAGGAGACCGAGGACAGAAAGGTCTGTGTAGGAATGGGAAGGAGAATTAAAGTGTCCGGCAACTGGGAGATCAGTTAGTTTCAGGCAGACTGAGCGAAGGTGTTCCGCGAAACGATCGCCTAGTTTACATTTGGTCTCGCCGATGTAGAAGAGTCCACAACTTGAACAGTGGATCCAGTAGACATGCTTTCCTCGTGCAGCAGGACTTTGTTAATGTTGATGCCGTGCATCCACGATCACCTCTATATCTACCCTGAACCGCAGGGGCACTGCGGCACTGCGGGAGAGCAGCACTGTGGCACTGCAGCACTGTGGGAGAGCAGCACTGTGGCACTGCAGCACTGTGGGAGAGCAGCGCTCTCCAGCAACCCCGCTTCGACCCTCATCTCCGGTGTTGCCTGTGTGGAGTTTGCATGTTCTGCCCGTGACCACCTAGACTTCCCCCAGCAACCTCGGTTCTCCCACGTACCGAAGAGAGACACAAAAACCTGGAGTAACTCAGCGGGCCAGGCAGCATCTCTAGAGAAAAGGAATAGGTGACGTTTCGGGTCGAGACCCTTCCTCAGACTCAATGGTAATACTGTTGGGTATGTTCTAATCCGCCATACTCCATTTAAACCAGCATCTGCAGTTCCTTCCTACGCAAATACCATGCGGGTTGGGAGATTATTTGACCGCTGTAAATTGCCCCCTGTTCATGTGAGTGGGAAAATCTGGTGGAAGTTGTGAAAGCAAGGAACTGCAGGTGCTGGTTAACGCACAAAAGGGCACAAAGTGCTGGAGTAACTCAGCAGGGCAGGCTTGTTTTAGTTTAGTTTAGAGATACAGTCAAGTCAAGAATCAAGAGTGTTTGATTGTCCTATGTCGTTCTTACTTGCAGCAGAACAACAGCAATATGTAAAGTGTCGGAAGGAACTACTGCAGATGCTGGTTTAAACAGAAGACCGACACAAAAAGCTGGAGTAACTCAGCGGGTCGGGCAGCATCTCTGGAGAGTAGGAATGGGTGACGTTTCAGTCTGAAGAAGGGTCTCGACCCGAAACGTCCCCCATTCCTTCTCTCCAGAGATGCTGCCTGTCCCGCTGAGTTACTCCAGCTTTTTGTGTCTAACAGATATGTAAACTTAGTACTCTGTAAACACCATAATTCACTACAACAAAAATATGAATAAATTAAAAAATGCCCCCAAGTCTATGTAGTTCGGAGCTTATTATGAGGTTGTGGTGTTTAACAGCCTGATGGCTGTCGGGAAGAAGCTGTTCCTGAACCTGGACGTGACAGTTTTCAGGCTCCTGTACCTTCTTCCCGTTTGCAGGGGTGAGATGAGAGCGTGGCCAGGGTGGCGTGGGTCTCTGACCATGCCGGCTGCCTTTTCGAGGCAGCGATTCCTGTAATGGTGAGTATTTCCAGGAAACTTTGGCTGTTTGTGGGAACTTGCTGTGTAGAAATCGGTGAGAGTGTTTGGTGCATCGTGACAGTGGCCTGTGGCAGCTGGTTGCTCAGTTTACAAGTTATGAGGAATAAAATGCTTTATATTCTACTTGTATTCATATTTTGTATCGAATATGCTATGTATTATATTGAATATGAATATAGTTCCATTCATTTTAAGGGTTTTGCGGTGGTACAGTTGCTGCCTTAGAGACCCAGGTTCGATCCTGACCACGTGCGCTGTCTGTACGGAGTTTGTACGTTCTCCCCGTGACCTGCGTGGGTTTTCACCGAGATCTTCGGTTTCCTCCCACAATCCAAAGACGTACAGGTTTGCAGGTGAATTGGCTTGGTGTATGTGTAAATTGTCCTTAGTGTGTAGTGTGCGGGGATCGCTGGTCGGTGCGGACTCGGTGGGCCGAAGGGCCTGATTCCGTGCTGTATCTCTAAATTAAACTAAACCACATTTCAGGAACTAACTCATAGCACTGCATCACCCAGAGTTACACGTCTCAGTTACAAACCACTTCAGGGCAAGCAGGGACTAATTGCTGGTCCCATTGTCAATGTTAATTGTAACATTGACAATGGGACAGCCATTGCTTTCAATATTTAATTAAGGCCAATTAGTATTTGAAGACCTTATTGTGTGAAACATTTCACCTGCCTTGCATGGCTTTGCTTCACTGATGCCCCAGTGCACCTCTCTTGTGTTCAGTATCCATCAACGCAGTTCCTTACAACATCATACTTTAGTACGAGCAAGTAATTGTCCCCTGGAGACTCTTCTGATCCCACGCAACAATGATCAGCTTATTTCACTGTCAGTTCTTGTTCGTAAAGGACTTTCCTCATTGCTGAAAACAGATGTTCAGCTGAGAGGCACGGCAATGGAAACATGACCTTTGGACTACCGAGTCCACGCCGGCCATCCATCACCCAAACACACTCGTTCTATGCTTTGCCACTTTCTACACCCACTCCGTACACACCAGGGGCTATTTAAGAGGGCCAATTAACCTACAAACCCGCACATCTTTGGGATGTTGGAGGAAACCGGAGCACCCGGAGGAAACCCACGCGATCACAGGGAGAACGTGCAACCTCTACTCAGACAGCACCCGATGTCAGGATCGAACCTGTTTCTCTGCCGCTGTGATGTTTCAACATCAGGGTATCGAACATTCATTAACATGGACTATCGGGCTGTCATTTTCCACTGTCCGTTGCCTGCTTTGCTGTGCAGTGCATTCTTTTGCTTGAATAACCTCATATATTTCGTTGTAAGAGAGGGTGGCACAGTGGTGCAGCGGGAGAGTAGCTGCCAGAAAGCCGGGTTCGATCCTGACTACGGGCGCTGTCTGTACGGAGTTTGCACGCTCTCCCCGTGAACTGCGTGGGGTTTCTCCCTGATGTCCGGTTTCCTCCCACACTCCAAAGACGTGCAGGTTTGTAGGTTAATTGGTTTGGTGTAAATGTAAGTTGTCCCCGGTATGCGTAGGATTGGGTTAGCGTGCGGGGATTGCTGGTCGGCGCAGACTCGGTGGGCCAAAGGGCCTATTTCTGTGCTGTATCTCTGAACTAAACAACACTAAGATGGATGCCATTTTGGTAATAGATTCTATTGCACTTAGAGCAATCGCATAATTGTATCTCCCCCTTTCTACCCTTATTTACCCTGTAATTCATTTCCTTTCACATTCCCATCCGTGCTTCACTTGATTCTCCCGCCTCGATTCGCACTCAGGATATTTATTTCACAGTAGCCAGTTAACTTTAAACCAGCATCTGCAGTTCTTTGTTTCTTGTTGTTGTTCGTCCTTCGGGTTGGAAGATGACCTTGACTTCACTTTCAATCTTATTATTTCGACCGCCGGTTGGGATCGCCGCCAGCCGTGGTGTGTGTGTTGGCCGAGGCTGAAGTCATGACTTGCGCTTGACTTGGATTTAAGTGAGGGGGAGTTGCACAGATTGTCGGCCTCACTCTCTTGCCCTGGTCTATCGGGTTCCAGCAGCAAGACATAGTCGGGACGGCTGGGGACAGGTCAGGATGCAGTGGATGGTCAGAAGTGTCCTACGTATCACACCCCGCCCTGTTTGCGCTCCACGGCACTTTGCTGGGATCATCTTTCTGCCCATTGAACCTTCTGGTGGTTTCCTCCGCTCAATCCGACGAAGCGTATAAGATTATTAAGGGATTGGACACGTTAGAGGCAGGAAACATGTTCCCAGTGTTGGGGGAGTCCAGAACAAGGAGCCACAGTTTAAGAATAAGGGGTAGGCCATTTAGAACTGAGATGAGGAAAAAACTTTTTCAGTCGGAGAGTTGTGAATCTGTGGAATTCGCTGCCTCAGTTATGAAGACAGGTAATTGCTCGGATCAGCCAGGGACAAGGCTTGATGCTGCCCTCGTTTCCCTGTTTTGCAAACACATTATCAGACGGCATGTTACATAATCAGTCTAAGGCCAGCGACTACCATTAGGCAGATAAAGGAATCAGCAATTCTGCACCAGTTACTAATGCGCAGGAGAAGAGTGATTGATGATCTTCTGTTTCTCTGGTGCTGATTGAAGGAGGAATGTTTGTCACCACAAGATCGACGTCATCCAAAATATGCTGCCCAGTTCTTAACCACCATCCAGTGCAGTTTAGTAACTCAGCCCCACTGTGGAGTAACTCAGCGGGACAGGCAGCATCTCTGGATAGAAAGAAGGGGTGACGTTTCGGGTCGAGACCCTTCCTCAGACTGGACGTTTCGGGTCGAGACCCTTCCTCAGACTGATCTATACCGGTTCCAAGTCATGCTTCGGTTTTAAAAATGTCATCTTGCACTCAAAACCTTTCCAGTCTCCGTAACCTCCACCAACCCTCCAAGCCATCTGTAAGCATTCCTGTGCTTCCCTCCCCCTTTCCTTCACCCCATCCCCTTTCCCTTCCACCAACCTACCTTCCCTCTGGATATACCCTTCACTCCTCTTCACTTCTGATCTGACACCCTCTTGTCTCCTTCTCATCACTAGCCTTTGCCCACCCATTGAACACCTTCGCTCCTGTATCCACCTATCACTTAAAAAGGCACATCGTGCTGGAGTAACTCAGCGGGTCAGGCAGCATCCCAGGTGAACATGAATAGGTGATGTTTTGGATCAGGACCCTTCTTCAGACTACGTTTCCACCTATCACTTACCAGGCTACGTACCACCCCCACCTCTTTTACAGCTTTCTCCCCCCCCCCCCCCCCACTACAATCAGTCTGAAGAAGGTTCCCGACCTGAAACGTCACCTCTCCATATCATTCAGAGGCTCTGCCTGACCTGCTGAGTTACTCCAGCACTTTATGTTTTAATCATCCGTATCATCTGCAATCTTTTACATGGGGCGGTGCAGCGGTAGAGTTGCTGCCTTACACCACCAGAAAGCCGGGTTCCATCCTGACTACAGGTGCTGTCTGTACAGAGTTTGTACATTCTCCCCGTGACCAGTGAGTTTTCTCCACAAACTGCAAGGAGGTAGTTGAGGCTGGGACTATCTCAACGTTTAAGAAACAGTTTGCCAGGCACATGGATAGGACGGGTTTGGAGGGATCTGGACCAAAGGCGGGCTGGTGGGACTAGTGTAGCTGGGACATGTTGGCCGGTGTGGGCAAGTTGGGCCGAAGGGCCTGTTTCCACACTGTATCACTCTATGACTCCATGACCGTAGTGCAGAATATATTATGAAAACATTACAGTTACAGAGAGAGTACAGGTTTAAAAAAAAGTGCATGGCCCACAATGAGGCAGGTTGGTAGATTGGGACTATGCCCTCAGCCTATGGAAGAAGCATTCAATCGTCTGATAGAGGCAGGGATGAAACTGATCTTGAATCTGGTGGCACGTGCTTTCATCCTCTTCTGTCTTCTGCCAGACAATTAAGAATAGAGATTTCTTTGTTCACAGTTGGAACAAGATGTTGGCGCTGGATGTATGCTGACAGTAGGGGTGCAAACTATCTCACTCCCAAATAAGGGACAAAAGGTGACGTTACCACCCCGCAAACCCCCCCCCCCCCCCCCCCCCCCCGACCACACCCAGCCAGCGGCCACGTGCTCCCGCTCCACCAATGGCGGTGGGGGCCTCCGAACCTACACTGTCCAGACCTACAGCGAGCCCCAGACCTGCACTGTCCGGACCTACACTGTCCAGGCCTATGGTGTCCGGGCCTACAGTGTCCGGGCCTACAGCGGCCCCCAGGCCTACAGTGTCCGAACCTACAGCGGCCCAAGTTAGGAAAAGGGGAGATCGGGGTGTCATAGTGCATCAGTCATTGAAAGGAAGCATGCAGGTACAGCAGGCAGTGAAGAAAGCCAATGGAATGTTGGCCTTCATAACAAGAGGAGTTGAGTATAGGAGCAAAGAGGTCCTTCTGCAGTTGTACAGGGCCCTAGTGAGACCGCACCTGGAGTACTGTGTGCAGTTTTGGTCTCCAAATTTGAGGAAGGATATTCTTGCTATTGAGGGCGTGCAGCGTAGGTTTACTAGGTTAATACCCGGAATGGCGGGACTGTCATATGTTGAAAGATTGGAGCGACTAGGCTTGTATATACTGGAATTTAGAAGGATGAGAGGGGATCTTATCGAAACATATAAGATTATTAAGGGGTTGTACACGTTAGAGGCAGAAAACATGTTCCCAATGTTGGGGGAGTCCAGAACCAGGGGCCACAGTTTAAGAATAAGGGGTAGGCCATTTAGAACAGAGATGAGGAAGAACTTTTTCAGTCAGAGAGTTGTAAATCTGTGGAATTCTCTGCCTCAGAAGGCAGTGGAGGCCAATTCTCTGAATGCATTCAAGAGAGAGCTAGATAGAGCTCTTAAGGATAGCGGAGTCAGGGGGTATGAGGAGAAGGCAGGAACGGGGTACTGATTGAGAATGATCAGCCATGATCACATTGAATGACGGTGCTGGCTCGAAGGGCCGAATGGCCTACTCCTGCACCTATTGTCTATTGTCTATTGACCTACACAGTCCGGACCTACAGTGTCCGGGCCTACAGCGCCCCCTCGGGCCTAATACGAGACAAGGTCGGTCCCGTACGGGACAAACCAATTTAGCCCAAAATACGGAATGTCCCGGCTAATACGGGACAGTTGGCAACCCGAGCTGACTGTCACCTCACAGAGTGTCCTTATCCCGGTCACTCAGCATGGCGATGTTGATCCAGGTAATGCAGGGTAGATGGAGAGGGTGGACTACTCCAGCCCGCGGTGAGGTGAGCTGGTCCCAGCCTTAATGAACCTCAGTCTCGCTGGGCTGAGGAAAGGGAAACTCCTCCAGGAGTCCCCTCCTGATTGCCACCCTGGACCAACTCTGCTGAGGTGTGAGTGAGCCGGTCCCGGGTGTCGACAGGTTGGACTCGGCCCCCATGTCTACAGGGAAGCTAATTAGTCCTTTCACGATTCAAAATTAAAATCTGGCAAGCTATTAATCGCCAGTCCCAGCCACCCTTGGACTCTAATGAGAGGACTTGGAGTTGCATAAACGTAATAAACCTGAGAGGCAGGGTAGTCAATTGGCAGTGCGGCCTTCGAGGCAGCTTGTACCAAAACGTGACCACAACTCTAATGTTGGCAGGTTTGGAAGCACCATATTGATACAAGGTTAGAGATGCAGTGTGCTGGATACATAGTAAAAGACATAGAAGGGCTGAAGCCATACAGGTGTCAGAGGTTATGGGGAGGCAGGAGAATGTGGTTTGGAGGGAGAGATAGATCAGCCGTGATTGAATGGTGGGGACTGAATGGCCTAATTCTACTCCTATCCCTTATGACCTTACAATTGCAATACACTCAAACAAGGAACTGCAGATGCTGAATAGATGCAGATGTCTGAAGAAAGGTTACAACCCAATAGACAAAAGACAACAGACAATAGGTGCAAGAGTAGGCCGTTCGGCCCTTCGAGCCAGCACCGCTATTCAGTTTAGAGATACAGCGCGGAAACAGGCCCTTCGGCCCACCGAGTCCGCGCCGACCAGCGATCCCCGCACACTAACGCTAGCCTACACACACTAGGGACAATTTACATTTACACCAAGCCAATTAACCTACAAACCTGTACATCTTTGGAGTGTGGGAGGAAACCGGAGATCCCAGAGAAAACCCACGAGGGTCACGGGGAGAACGTACAAACGCAATACATACAGCACCCTTAGTCGGGATCGAACCCGGGTCTATGGCGCTGTAAGGCAGCAACTCTACCGCTGCGCCACCGTGCCGCCAGGGATCTGCACAGTGATCATGGCTGATCATCCACAATCAGTACCCCGTTCCTGCCTTCTCTCCATACCCCCTGACTCCGCTATCATTAAGAGCTCTATCTAACTCTCTCTTGAAAGCATCCAGAGAATTAGCCTCCACTGCCTTCTGAGGCAGAGAATTCCACAGATCCACAACTCTCTGAATGAAAAAGTTTCTCCTCATCTCCGTTCTAAACGGCCGACCCCTTACTCTTAAACTGTGGCCCCACCGTAACGTAGGGCAGCGGTGCAGTGATAGAGCTGCTGCCTTACAGCGTCAGAGATCCGGCTTCGATCCTGACTATGAGTGCTGCCTGTGTGGAGTTTGCACGTTCTCCCCGCTCCCGCCTGGGTTTCACCGGGTTCTCCGGTTTCCTCCCACCCTCCAAAGACGTGCAGGTTTGGAGGTTAATTGGCTTCAGTAAAATTGTAAATTGTCCCTGGTGTGTCGGATAGCGCTAGTGTACGGGGTGATCACTGGTCGGCCGGTGTGGACCCGATGGGCCGAAGGGCCTGCTTCCACAGGGTATCTCTAAAGTCTAAAGTCACCTATCCATTTTCTCCAGAGATGCTGCCTGACCCGTTGAGTTACTCCAGCGTGTTGTGTCTGTACAAGGAACTGATGATGCTGGTTTACAAAACAAAAGGATGCAAAATGCCGGAGTAACTCAGCGGGTCAGGCAGCATCGCTGAAGAACATGGAGAGATGCAATATGTTCACCTTTCTTCATATTAAGAATTGAACCAACTAATACCTTGGGCTGCAAAGCAGAGGAAAGAAACTCAACAAGCAGAAGCACTAACTTCTTCAGTTAGTGAAGAAGCAAGTGGTTTTGCGGTTAGATTGTGTGCAAGGGCAGGTATTGATCAGTCTGAAAAGCTCATAGAAGGCTGCCAGGTTACTCAGGCCTGCTGAACTTTCACAGCGTTAATTATAACCTGCAAATAAATATTCTGCACGTATTACCTTTGTTCAACGAACCTTGCAGTTCAATCCAATTCGCACTAGCTTCTCGTTTCCACCTAACAAACAGCTAACAATGATGGCCTGTTTCCTTTGTCATCGTTACTTCATTCATTGTTCTTTATCTCTCTCCATCATCTCATATATTTCTCGTTTCCCTTATCCCTAGCCAGTCTGAAGAAGGGTCTCGACCCGAAACGTCACCCATTCCTTCTCTCCAGAGAAGCTGCCATGATCAGCCATGATCACATTGAATGGTGGTGCTGGCTCGAAGGGCTGAATGGCCTACTCCTGCACCTATTGTCTATTGTCTATTATCTGCCCGTCGAGCTGAGTTACTCCAGCTTTCTGTGTCTATCCTGCAGTTCAATCGTTCTCCTTGTCTTTGGCTGCACCCATTTCAGCCCCGCTCACGTGATTTTTGGCGCGCGTGGTTAATTTCCAGACACATTTTCCCTCCTGAAACGCGTTTGAGGGCAGCTGGGGTATCGCGTTCCTGTTTGGCATGTGGGAATACCTTGGCAGACCGGGTGGGAATCGATAGAGTTCTCTGCGCCCTCTCAGTTTTCCCTGCTGACCCGATAGAGAAGCAGTGTTTGACCCCCCTCCTCCCCTTTGCATTTCTCCACTTTGCTTATTTTTCCATGTCGGGAACACGTTACAAAGCCAAAGAAAGGCTTCAGTCTGCCCGCTGATTAAATCACAACTGCCCTCTCTATGCCGAGCGTGATGTCAATAAGCAAGCTTAATTATTCCCAGCCACTTGCCAAAACAATTTTATTTTTCTTGACATCTTCCCCTCCGAGAAAATGTACTTTTTAATCAGTCATCATCAAGCCAAATTTGGTTCAGACTGGAGCAGGTAACATTGCATCCAAAATGTGGGTTTTCGACCCGGGGCCATAAGTCTGTGATGGGCATGTTGTTGCCAGTGCAATCCTTAGCCAAACAAGCTGACCAGTGTTGCAGCATTCATCGGCATGTTCTTGGTGATCCGTGTGTTGCAAGCATTGTAAACTGGGACCCTCGCACGTTCTCTGACAGCGGTTGGTCTTGCTCTGTGCTTTTTTCACTGCATCTCAGGTGACCATAATAAACAGATACCAATACCAGTAGACAATGAAGTAAAATGCTTTCAGGTTGAGAGACAAGGCCTGATCTATTCCACTTTCTCTGCAACTCCCTTCACACTAGAAGCATTTTTTTGCAGAGCCCAATTAATCTACAAACCCGCACATTCTTTGAGATGCGGGAGGAACGTGAAGCATTCGAAGGAAACCCCGTGCGGTCACGGGGAGAACGTGCAAACTCCCCACAGACAGAATCCGAGGTCAGGATTGAACCTGGGTCTCTGGCGCTGTGAGGCAGCAGCTCTACCGCCGCGCCACAGTACCGAGGTGTAGACGAATACAATAGAAGGCCCTGAATAGAACAGGGCACTTGGATGGCACGGTGGCGCAGCGGTAGAGTTGCTGCCTTGCAGCACCAGACACCGGGTTCAATCCCGACCACGGGCGCTGTCGGTATGGAGTTTGTACGTTCTCCCCGTGAACGCGTGGGTTTTCACCGGGTGCTCAGGTTTCCTCCCACACTCCAAAGACATGCAGGTTTGTAGGTTAATTGACTTGGGTAAAAATTGTAAATTGTCCTTAGTGTGTAAGATAGTGCTGGTGTAGGTAGGTAGATGCCTTTAGAAAACATAGTTCCTTCAGCTTTTTCCACTGTGCTGATCCAATTCATCCTGATCTAAAAAGTGTACCTGGCACACTTCCCACATTAATCTCTTCTTTACACTCTGCTGATCCTGTGGGCTCAGGAAGTTTTTCTTATATGTGCTCATCCCTCTGGTTGTATAAAACATCTGAAATACAAACATTATGAGTACAACAACTTGCACGGTTCAGCAGGAAGAATTGGCAAACAAAATAATGACTCCTTTCAAGGATTTTTTAAGCGAACATATTTTCCTGCTGAATTAGGTAAGTTGTAGTAATTATAAAGTTTGTGTATATACACACATAATGTATATACACACATATATATATATATATATATATATATATATATATATACACACACACGTGTATATATATATTCACACACACACAGCCACACGTGTGTGTGTGTGGCTGTGTGTGTGTGTGAATATATATATACACACACACACATATATATATACATATATATATATGTGTGTGTATATACACACACACACATATAATTTATATTAAAATATAAACATAGCACAAAAAGTAAGGAAATTTGTGTTTGGTAGATTATTTCTTTGTTGTAACAATGCTTCTTGGCAATAAATCTTATACTGTTGGAAAGCCTGTTTATTTCCCTTTTAAATGGTGCCACATTTGTAAGGAACATGCATTTGTGGGATGAGCAGCAGAGCTGAGAATGTGGGTTGTGCCCATGAAAAATCTGCCAAATCTTCTCTGCCAATGCCAAACAGCTTATTCTGCCATTGACTCTTGTTCGGTGTTGTTTGGTGGATTGGATGATTGAAGTCTGAAGAAACAAGACATATTGGCAATTTAACAATTTATTCATTTAATAAACAGGAGCCTCAGTAGTTTGTGGAAGAACCAT